>NC_056745.1:313151794-313361794 GCF_019279795.1 Protopterus annectens | reverse complement strand
TACTAGGCTAGATGCCCTTGGTGACCATTTTAACCCTAGCCAATTTCTCTTTTTGTGCTATTAACCTTTGGTTATCAATTGGCCTTACTCATTCCATGGTCAACAATTATATATTACCCCTAATGAGAATAAATGGAATCATACCACAGATAATTTGAAGGGACCCCCATGCATCGGATAAAGCATTTAGGAGTTGCTTCTGTCTATTAATGGTTCAGGGGGCATTTTTGTTAAAACAAGTTCAATGAAGTGTTGGATTTATTCTATCAAAAATACTCTGACTTTGGCATGTATACCTTTTATATGCCAATATACAGAAGTTAGGGATCATGTTTGGAATTATAAAAAATACAAAAATCTTATAAAATATTAACCATTCGGTTAAGTCAATTTTTAGATAAATTAAGGTTTTATATAATACAAGGGGATGAGATTAAGTTTACTATTGATGTTTGTTCATTATAAGCTCATAGGCTAATGACCACTAGGGCCTTTTTAAGCCTAGCCATGCATCCTAAATCTTTGACAAGTTCTGGTACTCTTGATAAGTGTAAGCAGGGGCTTGGGAGATGAAACAGATTCATCAAGCATGACAGTTGCCTTCTGGTTCTTCTGCTGTCTTTTCTGTTACTAAGTTTAAATATCAGTAGTGAAATATCAGCTTGTTGCCTCACAAAAGTACAATTTGTTTTGATAATGATTTGGATGACATATGAGAGCAGAAATCAGCAATAAGAAATGATGATCAAGAAACCAATTAATTTGATTTCATTTGTCTGTTTAAAGTGAAAAAGCTTGTGTTAGTAAATTATTTTACATTTATTTACTGTTCTTTCTGATTACCACACTGTACTCTGCAAAGCAGTGTGTTGCTTATTAGCTTCAAGTCTGCTAAACTGCAGCTTTATAGGTTTTACAAACATCTCTAGATAGCATAGCAGAGTACAAAAATCTGACTTTTAGTCTGTCTTTACAATCACAAAAAGGTGTTAGATTATGCATTTCTCATATAAGTATTGAGTTGACCTAGGAGAGACTGTGTGCAAAAAGAGTTCTTCCTCCATTTTAGCCAGGATGTATATTAATTCAGAGCAAAGTGTACACTTTATACTTGTAAAGCTTGATATATTTAATATCACATGTGGCCTGCATTAGCACCACAGTAGTTCAAAGTAGAAGAAAACTCGAGACTTGTGAAGCTTTTCTCATCTCAGCATCTATGACAGATGATTTGTTGGGTAGCAGCAACCTCCCACCCGCCACCCATACTAACTACTGTGACCTATAATCCCCCTTGATAGGGAGACATTTTCTTGGCTTCTCCTCAGAACTGCACTGGCTTTATGTTCATTTTTTTATATATGACACCAGCACACTGATAAAACAGCAATCTTCCTTTTGTTGATTATGATATAGTAGGTCAATTTTCTCACAAAAGGCTGGGGCTATTAAATGGATTTTGTTTACCAGAGCCATACATTCTTATTTTCTGTATAAAGGACACACAAATATATATATATATATATATATATATATATATATATATATATATATATAGAATTTATCTATCTAAATTAGAAAGACCAATCAGGTGTAAATAATTTTTTAAATAAAATATACTGCTAAACATTAAATATGTATTAGAATCTTTAAACAGTTTATCAGATGAATGTAATGTACTCATCAGAAATACTTGTTTCATAATAGAACCTTCTAAACTGTTTTGCCAACAATGAAAATTCTGTTGTGGAGGATGAAAATGAATTCCACTTTCTTCTGTTATGGCAAGTTTAGTATCCAGACTTTATCAAATGGTTGTAGTGTAGGATGATGTTTGCTGGGAGACAAAGCAAACTGTACTAGATTAATGCCACTATACAAAAGTTATTTTTTAATAGGAGGCATTGTGTTCTTATATGTAAAACCACATTAGTTATTTCTTTTGAGTAAGTTTTGTCGTTTTGTGTGCGTTTGCATGCCACTGCTACTAAGTGTATTCTGTGTGTGCCCATATGCCATATACTCTACCATCCCATAGGGAAAACAATGTGACCTTGCTAAGTGTGATTCACTCCAAGTCACACAAACACACACACACACACAGACGCACACACACACACGCACACACACACACACACACACACACACACACACACACACACACACACACACACACACTGTCAGATAACACTAACAAGTTGTCTGACTGTTCCTGAACTTGCATTTCTAGCAGGATGGAATTAGAAGCATTGCTCCTATGCAGTGGGCTATCAGACACATTAAAACAGTTTGATCTTTCTGCGGTAAGCGTATTAGCACTTCCACTAGTATCATTACAAGAGTCATTGCCATAGACTAAGCGGTCATAGAAAGCTCTTAACAATTAGGCAACATCAACAAATGCTTAAAAAAATTTGCAAAAGTTAAAGTCCATCTAGTATAATGGCCAAGGTAAGGAAATGTAGATCTAAAAAATTGAAACATAAAACAAAACTCATAAGCAAGAGTTTGAGGCTTTTGCATCATTATACAACTGATTTTAACAACTCATACAATGTAAATAAACAGTGCCTATTACTTATATGTTTTTGAAACAGCTTCAACATATAACACTACAGATTAGGGAAGCCACTGTATGTATTTGCCTTTAAGGGTACAGTCCATGGATGAGTACAATAGAATCCCACAGGGAATAATTCATTTCAATGCATCTTCCAAAATTGTCTTTAAAGATAGAAAGGAAGTCCTGAGTACGTAACTAAAGTGTTCTCCATCACTGCAGATATTTCCTCATTGGAAATTGAGGTGATTGCATATGATGCTGCTGCATCATGCTTGGTTCCTCATTTCAATTCTTTGGTGAAATGCCATTAGTCTGGGCTTTCCATGCCCTCTCTTTGTCATTGTAGATTTTTGCTATAGCCTTTGGTTGTGTGTGCTGCATGTGTGCATGTTGTGTGTGTGTGCCTGTCTGTCTGTCTGTTGGCCTGTTTGTTCTTCCTCTCTTTACATCCTATGACAGATTGGATAGGTGTTTGTGGATTGTACCAATGTAGACATCCTGAGATGGACTAGTATCCTCTTCAGTCAGGAACTATTTTTGCCTTATGCCTACTGCTTGTCAGGATAGGCTCCAGCTCAAGATAACCCTAAAATGGATAAAGCAAATGTTGACAATGAATGGATAGATGGACAGACAGGTAGAAGGGTAGTAATAACTATGCCATTACAAAAAGTAAGGCCATTGCCTGAAATAATTCAGGTGTCACCATGATGAGGTTATACTGTGCAACAAAGAGGGAGTGATTAGATATCATTCTAAAGCTTGAATTCTAAAACAGGAATCAAACTATGTAAATATAAATACCTGGACAAATAGGCCTTACTGTGCCTTCCATTTTATACTGTTATTCTCCTTTTGTTTACATAATCTAAATTATACACTACTATTATTTCTCTTCTAGAATATGCTCTCTGCACACTGTACGGTTAGTTAGACTGGTGTTGTAGTAACATGGATGGCAAAGCAGAATGCTATTAGATCGACATGCTGAACATCATATTCCAACAGAACTAACTTGATATTATGTAACATTTTCTGAACTGTATCTAGCTGTGCATCTGCATCTCACTCATGACTGAAAAGGGTCCCAGGAAAAGCCCAACCAGTCAGTTAACAAACACAATAAATTAATAAGTATATAATCTTAAATGCCATTAGACTGGTACACTTTTCACACTGTTTTAGAACTCATTTTATTAAAATGGTTAAATACTGTAAATGAATGAATTAATTAATAGACTAGTAAGTCTGATAGCCTAGTTATTAATACCATGTTTAGAACATTCTATTGTATTGAACCTTACAGAGTTCTGTGAAGTTACCATTTTTTGCAAACATATAAAGATGAAACAGATTCCAGTTCGGTTTGAGGCACTGATTAGAATGACCAACCTGGGCATACCACTCAACCTCTTAATGCAAGAAATCTGGACAAATTCTAAAATAATGAGGGGACAAAGGGCCCAAAAAAAGGGACAGATTTTAAAAACTGCTTTCATAAATGTAGAAAGTTGTCAGAATAACAGGATTTGTGCACAATAACTGGATATAAAGTCTGAAACTCAATAAGTGTATATCATTAGTTAGTGACTTCAATCCTCCATGAGTTGCCAGAAAACCACAAATTTTATGAGAACCGGATCAGAAATATGAGGCAAACTTCTGGACAGCATGAGAAACCAGGGATAGTTAATAGGTATGAACAAGAGTCCTTTTCCATGTGGTAGCTATAAAAACTCACATTTTGATTCTATAGTGCATTTTTCTCAGTACCTGGTATTATTTTGTTATATTAGCTAGTATCTATATGTTGCCAATAATTTATGAAAAAGAAATACTACAGGTAATGTTTTCTTTCTTTTATATGTGCCTCAAAATTAAATCCAGTAAAGAGAGGAGTCTTTTATATATATATATATATATATATATATATATATATATATATAGATAGATAGATAGATAAGGACGATGGAGGTTTAGGATTAACAAACCCAATTGTTTATGCTGCTTCTCTGAATTTGTTTAAAATTTTGTTTTGGATAAATTATAAAAATGTGAAGTCAGTAGTAAACTTACTAAAGTACAAATATGAGCGTCATTAGGGTATGTTAATAAAAATTTAAAACAGGAAAACAATGTATAACTGAAGAAATAAGATGTTATCAAAAAAATCTTTTATGGAAAATGAAAACTGATGAAACAGAAAACGAGAGGAAAGTGTGCTATAAAATTATCATGATACAATATTTTTATGTTATTACTAGGCTGAGCTAGCAAATGAAAATGTTAAAACTATAAAGGTACAAAAAATATGGTGTAATAAGCAAGCATAATGTCAAGAATTTTTATAAAGATTTATGATTAATAAATCACAAGTAAAAGGAATTGTGCCATACAAAAAAAATCAGTGAAAGAATTTGTATATATTGTGGTAAAGAAGAAAGTGTAGAACATTTTTTCTTGCAATATATATAAGGGCTGCAAAAGTGTGGCAAAAATTATGTGAAGGAAAGTTCTTTGAAAATTTAAGGGCAATAAATAAAATAAATATGAATATGATTATGTATGGATATTATAGCCATAAAAATAAGGAATATGTTAGTAAAATTAATAATAGGTTATTTTGCATTGCATGGATTATTATACCAATAACCTATGACGTTGGTGTGGTATATTGAAGGTTTACCCATGGTTGGTGTGTTTTAATCACGAGGGCAAAGCCCGAGTGATTAAATAAAGCCAACTGTGGGTAAATCTTCAATATACCACACCACGGAGTTGGTTATTCCTATTATACAATGACATTATATAAGAAAAAAATGCTTACTTTTCTTAAATAATGTCTTTGTATAATGCCTCTGTGATGCCCTTCTGCATTTTTCCAGTATCCTGGGGCTTTTCTGATGTACTGCTCATGCGTATGAGACTTTATTCCCATGCTTACTCAGTACAGCAGTGTTGTGCAAAGGAAGCAATGGAGAAAGGAAGATCTCCATTACTTTTCCTTTTCTTTTTTATTTATTAAAAAGAAACCAGGAGACTTTTAATGTTCGGGAGAGCCGGGACAGAGGAAATAAAAGGATAATCAGGTATGTTTCTTCAGTTTTGGAGAAAGTACCTGATTATCCTGTTATTTTTCTCTGCTCTGTCTCCCTCATTCATTTCAGGTCTTTGGTTTTGTAAATTCATAAAAAAAAAAGAAAGAAAAGTACAAATGTTATGAAATATACTAATGGAAAAAAGTTCGGGTGAATGAACCTTTTTCTGTTGGTATATTCTTGGATTCACAACCAGCATGCTGGTTGGGCTGACCAATCAGCATGCTCCTTTTTGAACATTACTGGCCAGTCATTGTATAACTGGAATGAAAGGATAAAATGAAATTATATTTAATGGTAAATAGAGACAAGCAGTAGTTTTAAGAAAAATTAGATGATGGCTGTAGAAAAAAGAGTGGGGGGTCAAATAAGGATAATGAAGACAGAAGTTTAACACAATAATGTATGTAAGATATTTATGATTATTGACAATAACAGAAAGGAATGGAAAACTGAACACTGTATAAACTGAAATACGTAAGTTTGTAAATAAGGTTTTAAATAAAGAACCCTGTTCTTTTTGATGGTGCCTTGGGATCTTTTGCATCCAATTAAGCTACCACCAACTGAAGCAGATGGGGCCTCAGTTTAACATCTCATCCTAAGCATGGCATACTGAGGAATGCAGCACCCCCCCCCCCTTAAACTGCACTGCATTGTAAGTAATCAATTTACCTGGTTTGGGAATAGAACACGCAGCCTTATGAATAAAAGTTAGTGTGCAACCTGTTGCTCCACTGAAACAGCTAACAGATAATACAAGACAAACACTTATATCTACCTACTTTCTTCCACCCATACTATATGTCCCATCTATTTTTACAAGCCTGTTACGATTAGCTGTTACGAATAAATAAAACTGAGGTAAGAAGTGTGAAACATTAGTCTGTAGGTAAATAACACATAAAACTAGAAGAAGGAGAGAAGCATTGTATAGCTGATAAGTCAAGGATGCTGGGGGTGAGAGCAATAGGGCACATATTGACATAGAACCTAGTTATGAGAAAGTGATGGAAAGTATTTTAAGGAGATGGATAAAGTGCAAAGGTCAAATGTGAATTGAAATATAAAGTGAAGATTAGGATAGGAAGGCACTTGAGCACTAGAGGTAGAAGTGCTTGTTGTGTAGAGGGGACAGAGGTTATAACTGGATAGGGGATATGAGATGACAAAAGAAAATGGAGTTGCCCACGTAAGGACCATGAGCACCACCATGTGTAGCTTAGATGTTGTTTTAGGAAGGGCTTGAAGGCAGGAAGACTCATAGTCTGTTTTAGGTATGTTAGGATGATGTTCCAGAATTCACATATGAAATGGGAGTATATTGAGTTGCCTGCTGAGATATTAGACTTTGTTGTAGTAAGAGAGTATTGGTTGAGTGAAGGTCTCAGGCTGGAACCTGGTGCTTCAGTGTATTTTAGTGCTGTACATTTTTCTGCTACATCTGTACGACTGTATGCATTAACTAGCTATGAGTAAATGAAATAGATGGGTATTTCAAGCCAGTTTAGTTGTTTCAGAGCTCTGCAGTGCTATACATAAGGTTGGCAGCTTTATTGTAACAGGCAGAGAGTTTACCTTTAAATGTAGGTTTGTAAGAATAGCTGAGCCATATAGCAGAGATGGAAGAAGGTAGGCAGATGCTAGTGATTCTCTTGCATCATCTGTCAAGTAATGTTTGTTTCTACAAAGGGAGATTAATTTCTGGATTGTTTTTAATGGGTTGCCAGTATGTGTTTTTCAGATTTGAGGTTATTGCTAATTAGAATGCCCAGACGTTTTGTTTGGGTTACAGTTTCAGCTGTTGCATTGTTGGATGATTTTATCTCAAAAGATGATGTTTCATTTTGGTATTGTTTAAACATGAAAAGTATACATTTTTTACTTCTTTTTTAGGATTTAAAAGTAGATTTGCATGTTTTAGCCAAGTTTTGATAGGAGTGAAAGACTTTTGTTGATGTCCTGAAATATTGGAAGGGATGAGGCTGCATGTATAAAGGCAGGGTCTTGCAGTGATGCAGCAGTTTGTGTTGCTGCCTTACAGCAAGGGATTCTTTGGTTTGATTCTCAGCTGGGGTGCCTTCTGTGTGAAATCTGCATGTCCTCCATGTGTTTGTGTGGGTTTCCTCCCACATTCACATTACAGAGACATGCATCTTCTAGAGCATTTCTGCCCAAGCCTCTGCTGAAAATTGACTTCTTCCAAGTCAGACTTTCCCGGTAAACAAATGTTAAATAAGTAAATATTGAACTATACTAGCAAGATGGTTGGCAGTATGTAGTTTGTTTATAAAAATGTTGAATAAGAGGGTACTTAATACTGACCCCTGTGGGATGCTGATAGGAAGGAAGAAAAAAAGCTTTTAGGGAATTAAAGTGATTGTGTCCCTCTAAAAGTGAAACTTTAGGGAATGGTACTTTTTGTTGTTTCATACACTCCACTCGTTTATTTGAGAAGAGCCTGTAACTTTATTTTGAGTTGTGTTTAATAACAATATGTTATTGTAAAAACCCGTGCTCTCTGCTTCATTGTTTTATTCCACAATGGGGTTGGGGGGGGTTTCATACACTCACTCAGCTGATGTACTTCACTAATATGCATAATTAGAGGAATGGCATCAATTTGGAATTATCAGGCTTCTGTAGTAGTGAAAGTTAATGGGTGCAGGAAGTTTTAGACCATTTGCATGGTTCCCAGAATCGGATGTGAGCATGGTAAAGTAATTGGACATTGTCTCTACTGTTATGTGATCTCTTAGTCAGTATAGATATAAATATGAGGGTGGGGGAGTGCAGGAAATCTTCCCTCTTATCAAAATAAAATAATATATATTTCAATATAATAGGTTTAATGAAGTGCTTCCTTTTCACTTGTATCAGTCTTATTTATTGAATCTCAATGTAGTTACATTAGTGATTCATAAATGATAGAGATATAAAACATGTACATCTGTGTGTGTATGTGTGTGTGTGTATGTATGTATATATATATATATATATATATATATATATATATATATATATATATATATATAAAAGTGGATAGAGAGCACTATCTTGAAGAAATTATGCATTTGAATATAAATATTGTAATAAAGAACATTTTTGCCAATGGCATTGGTATTTTACATATAATATACCATAAAGAGAAAGTTATGTTTAACAATGAGAACAAACATTACATAAACATATACCACGCCTACTGTGCAACCACGGTAATTGCATTCTGTAATTGTTATTGGTTTAAGGCCTGTATTTTTGCAGAACACTACTCCACTTCTTGAAAGTAAAGCTGAATTGCTGTTTAAATTTTGCATTACACTGCAGGCATCCAGTATCCTTCTTCAAACTGCCAATGTTATTCCATCAGACGGAGAAATTAATTTGCATTCAGTAGCCATCAACAAACTAATGCATTCTATGGTCTCGTTACTGTGTTTCTCTCCAGCTATGAATATCTAAAGTAAAAAAGTAATAACAATAAAAGAAATTTCTTTGTTTCTCCTGAAGTATCATTATATTCATATGAATAAAATCCTGGGTTGAGCTGAAGTACTATCCAAGTTCAAGTAGCTGGAAAAAAATAACTGTACATAAATGATATTACTTGTCTACATTCTGCTCTGAAAGAAGATAAACCCCTCAGGTCATTTTTACACTGCATGCTACTTTGTAATGATGTCAGATTCAAAGCAAGCAAAACAAAATACATTCTGAACTTCTGACTCGAAGGCAAAATGTAACAACTATGTTCAGTTAATCTAGATAGTGAAAAGCGAGGTTCTGCTGTGTATCTGATGCATACAGTAACAAACAGTGGGTGTAGGTGTGCAGGTAATTAGGAGAGCTCACTAGGCAATATAAAACAAGGGATAGCAAAACAATCAATTGTCAAGCATACATAATGCATTAAGTGGAAGTTTAAGAACAGGAAATAACTTTCCACAAAACTCTTTTGCGTTTCTCAACTGTAAATGCCAAGACAACATTTTATGGATTGCAATAAAAAAGGGGTCTATATTATATCCTCGAACGCTTAAAAAAGCAAACGCTGATTGATCGAACTTATTTTCGCGAAACTGCAAAATATCAAAGCAGCAGAAACTCAATTTTTTTCCTAGGGAAAGAATTCGGTTGTCAGTTTCTGTTGCTTTGGTATTTTCAGTGTTATAGTGGAAAGTTACCAGTCGGATTCAGGTAAGTGTGCTATTGTGTGGATGTGAGTGTTAGGGTGATGTAGGTGAGTTAGGGTGAGGGCTTGGGTTAGATGTGTGTGCGATTGAGTGGACATGAGGGTTAGGCCGGATTTAAGTGAGTTAGGGTTAGGGAGCGGGTGAGGTGAGTGTGCGATAGTGATGGAACTTAGGGTTAGGGTTTGGGTTAAGGTAAGTGGGTAGTTAGTGGTGTGTGCATAGTTTAGTGTAGGGTTAGGTATCAGATTTTAGGTGTATGTGTGTGGATTTCTGTTTGTTTTGTGTGCTTGTGTTGTGTGTATGTGTTTTGGATCAGCGATTTTTTTCTCTGGGAAAAAAAATCGCTGATCTGACAGTTCGCGATTGTAAGCTTTCGCTTAAATTAGGTTGATCAATCAGCATTCGCTTTTTTAAGCATTCGATGATATAATATAGACCCTAAAAAAGTGTGTCATGGACAGCAGATCCCACTAATAAAAACACAATCTGCATTATCTCTGAAGACTGAATGTTTTCATCTCTTTAGGAACATGTAACCTTGGCTATCAACATGACTTCCCATAAAAGAAAATATACGAAACTTTCCATCCCCCCAAAATAGAGAACCGTGCCATCTGCAAACTCAGTGCTCCCAAGCAATTTTGTTACAAACTCTCTGACTACCTCCAAGAAAAGTCCACATGTTGCTTCTGTCTCACTTTCTCCATTCCATCATTCATTCTTCTTTGGGTAAATTATTCCAACATTCATCCTTTTTGATACAGAAACAGGTCCAGATCATCATCAAAGTTTGACGTTTTGAAACTTTGAGCTTCTGAAGGGGATCCAAAATTCTATAATAAAACTAAGCTTTATTTATATCTTGGCTGAATGGTTTTAATTGTAAACCTCACAGTGCTATAAAAAGAGCACATTTGCCTTGTTTCCAGAGTAGATTAACATATAGTAACGCTTGGAAATATGCATAAAAACTAAATAAAAGTAAATACAATTTTAACAAAAGAAACTTCTTTCCACCTACTTGATTTATAACCCACAATTGAAACAGTTTCAGCCACCTCTTAGTTTTCCAGTTATATTCTCCCCATTTTTATCCCACTTTTGTCCATGTTTGCTCCAACACACAGACTTTCACACTTCCCTTGTGCTAACATTTCTTGTTCCCTGTCACCACTCACCACACCTCCTGACTTTTAACCAGGGTGTATAAGTCATTTAGATAAGTCACAAGTTGTGCTGCTTCACTTCCTAACATATACACACCCCTCACATCCATATTCTGCCATTCTGTCACTTAATGAGGGGAAAATAAGCAGAAAAGTGGCAAATAGACCCTATTAATGTGCAGTAAGCCTCAGAGACTATCAGTGAATGAATAAAAATAAATGAAATCACTGTTTGAATGAACTCAAGGGAAACTTGATTGAGACACTAAACTGAAAGATAAGTGCTTTCATCTACTAAACTATATTCAACAGCAGTAGACTTCCTCTGATCAGCTTCCATACTAAATTCATGGCTCTGGCATTATCAGGCACTGTCAGTAACCATCTGCCCAATTTGTTGCATAGTATTATGGAAACACTTAAAAATCGCATAATTACTGCTTTTCCACAAACCACAAGAGATTTAGTGCCACTACATTAAACCTCTATAGCCTGAACTGTACTCCCCTCTTCACCATACTTCTTGTCCCTGCAGCTGAATATTTAAACTCTGTATTTCCACAGTCCTCCACAATATAAATAGAGATCCCTGAGCTAAATGTAGGCCCTTATCCTGGATAACATATAATCTTAAGGTGCAAGTTGCCAAGAAAGGCAAACTGTGCCATCAATTCTGCACAAACTACTACCATTTGTAATATCTTCAACAGAAACCAGAAATCACACCAGAACTATAACACTAAACAGAAACCTTTGTACTTCCCTTTTTTCTGTGCTAACATCTCCCGTTTCTTTCCCTTTCATCACACACTGTTAAGACTCTTTCCACATCTCTTGACTTTTAACCAGGGTGTATAACTCATTTACATAAGCCACAACTTCTACTAATTCCCTTCCTAACACACCTCAGATCCATAATACTAAACAGCAAGAGACAATAATTTGCACCCCATCAAGATAACAACAGAAATAAGCCAAAATAATTCTGATCAAGAGTTCAGCACCTTTACACCAACAACCTCATCCTTTCACCTCGAATTCTGCAGAAAAAGCTGAACAATCAGTGTCCTAATTTTTTAGTTCATAAGTACACACACACACACACACACGCGCACACACACACACACACACACACACACACACACACACACACACACACACACACACACACATACACACACACACACACACACACACACACACACACACACACACACATGCATACAAACACAAATGTATCAAGCTGTTTATCTTAGCAAAAATAAATTGAAGTTTAAAGCATGCTCACTGACTACTGATTTTTTACAACCCTATTTCTAAAGATGGCTGCTCCATCCCATCTCTTTCCCCATCTTACTTCTCATAAACTGATGCACGGTTGAACAATATATTCTCAATCAGAAATACAAGACCCATAAGTAGTGTAAAAATAACCACTATGAAAGAATGCAATGAATTTTGAAACCCACCATAAAGACACCCCTTGCATATGCTTATTTAGGTGACTATGCACCATTCACTGTACCATATACATTACATGTATATAATGTGTGTGCAATATATATATATATATATATATATATATATATATATATATATATATATATATATATGAGATACGTACCTTTGGTCAAATGTTCTCCTTGTCAAAAGGAAAAAAAGCCAGTATGTGTGATTGAAAATCAGTTGATCACACAAACTGACCTTTTTGTGTGTGCCAGATTGCTGTACATTAGGGACTGGGGAATTTGCAATCTCAGAGCCAAGATATGTATATATATATATATATATATATATATATATATATATATATATATATATATAGGTATGTATGATACACACACACACACACACACACACACACATGCACACACATGCACACACACATACACACACACACACACACACACACACACACACACACACACACACACACACACACACACACACACATATATATATATATATATATATATATACATACACACATATTTATATATATATATATATATATATATATATATATATATATATATATTTATATATAAAATCTCATACATGAATATGCATATATGAAGTTCACCTTTAAGAAGAAATTAATGCAATCTTTTGGATATATTCAAATACAAGAAACTGTGTTAAAAAAGAAATGTCACTCATGCAGCTTGTGGCCTGAAACTCATTAGCTGATTTACCAGTTATCAGTGTCACATTACAAATAATGTGCCACTGAATTTCCATTACCAGCAGACACTCTCATAAAGCTCCAGAAAATGTTAATTTATACTTAGTGGGCACAAGGGACTGGCACAGGAACCAGAGACATACTATGTTCAGTCTGTTGCTTTATTTCTGGCAGCGAGTCTGCGGCTCTGACATCAAGGCCATCTGCTGTTAACTTTCTCTCCCACCATGATGCCAGTTTGGTCAAAAGCAATTAAACTTGTTTTGAAGTTATGCTACTTGGATAATTGAGATAAAGTATCGTTTCAGAATGGGTCTACAGCAGTGATGTATGATGGGTATTTTCCTCAGAAGACCAGATGCAGAAGATTTTCTATCACATGTTAATATTTCTGCTTTGTTATTAATGACAGTCTCATAATGTGGCACATACTGAGGGATTCCACTGTGATAATCCTGACAGACATTTGGAATCCATTTATTTCTGATAAGATTTTATAGTGCAGTAATGTCATACCAAATTCTGTGCTGATTATAGAAAATACATAAGGCTTTGGAGCTGGGGTATAATGGTAGCTGTACTCCGCACTAATTGATAAAGGGGTAAATTAGTAAGACATTGAAAAAATATATATCATCATTTCAAGATTCCACATGTGCTTGCACAAATTGCATTAAGCATTCAAAATTATAGCAATTGATTTATTTGCTAAGCTCCACTATTTTTTTTCAGAGTCAATACGAAGTGTGAGCAGATAATATGGCCTTCTGCTGCATGCCGCACTGCCGCTTGAGGTTATCAGCATTCCACAGGAAATAGGTTTTAAATTTCAAGATATTAAAACTGCTGCAGGTTGATGAATTTCTACATGATTTAGATAAGAGCAGCAAACTGATTCTTTTTTTAGTGATGACCATGTAATGGAATAAACATAAGTGAGACTAAAATTATCAGTTAGCATAATTACGGCATATCCTATGCAGCCACTTTTCCAACAAAATGCAAATACGCAGTAAAAAAGTAAATTGTTTAAAATGAATGTTTATCAAAACTGTACAATCAAAAATAAATCCAGCTAAGAGAGTAATAAGAATTAAATAAGCACATATTATATAAAATGAAACAGCCAGTTAGTTACTAAAAGAAAATTTGGCTACTGCCAGTCAGGTGTATATGTATGTTTTTGGCTCAGGACGACACACAGATACATGATACAGTATGGAGAATCTCCTGTTTTTCCTTGGCATGTGTAAAGAAAACAAAAATGACTCTAGTAAGCTTTTCTTTCTTTCTTTCTTTCTATCTTTCTTTTTCTTTCTTTCTTTCTTCCATTAACAGTTTACACAAGCTGCTTATCTGACAAAGATACCCTAGAGACACAATGTACTAATCTGATCATTATGGCACTGGGCATTAAGCACCCTGATGAGAAATGCTTGCAGTAATGAAAGAGAGCCAGTAAGATTTATTCTGCACCCATAAATAATGTATTGTAATTTGAACAGAATTTAGTGCAACAGCAAAAACTGGCAATTTCTCTGCCTAGTACACTCCTTGGGGTGCAGCTAACATAACTGGGCTTGTCCAGTCCACTCCCGTCATCCCCTGTCCTCCTTAAGGCCCCTTCAGATTCACCCCCACCAATGGTCACTCAAGCAGCCCATTCCACGGTTATAATTTTTTTTATGTGAAAAAGTACTTTCTCAAATTTAGCATAAAGACAGTACCCTCTGGATAATTTACTTTCACGTCCTCTAGTTTTCATGGGGCATTTGGGTTGCTGTGTTCTCAGTTCAAAAGTTTGCATTTAGCTAAACATCAACTGCTACCTCCCTGCCCACCTATAAAGGTTCATAGGTTCATAAGTACTTGCTAGGATATTAATCCACTAGGTTCATTAGAAGCCTAAACCTCTATTCCCATGAAGTTTCAGTATGATTAACCAAGAGCAAGACAGAACATTTACAAGCTACTCCTGTCCATAAGGGACAAGGGTACTAAGCCAGGGGGTGAATTTGCAGTTTCCTATCCATTTGTACAGATTACATTTGAACAGAATAAGGGAGGTGCTTTGATTTGTGTGGAGAGGAAGATGATTCCAAAGAAGTGGTATTCTCGGTGATACAAATCTATCCCTGCAGTATGTTCTATTTTTTTGAGATCTCTTGAGCAGTTGTTTATTCCACCACTTGACTTGCAAATGTACAGTAGTTGAGAGAGTCAGGGATTACATCTCAGTTGTATGATACTGAAAAGTGGGGCAAGGCTTTTTGATGGGTCAGTGTAATCTTTATTATGTATGTCCTTAATTTTCTTGATGAGAAAGTACTGTGGTCTTTCACATTGCAGTTCCTTTCTTAAACTTTTTCCTCCAACCAGGACTGTGATCCTGATTTATTATCAGTAAACAGGTTCATTTGTCAATTACTTCCTCTGACATATCCAAAATGAATATGCAGAAGAGTCTGAGTCTCAGCACTGACCATTATAACACCCCACTGGTCACTTCTCAAGATCATGTCAGTATTGGTGAAGTGAGGTGTACTCCACATATACCACAGTGTGCATTTTAATTATTTATTTTGTGCAATGAGGTATGCTATCATTTTATTTTTAAAAACATTTGCCATAGCTATCATGTTTTATGCTTATATAATTTTGTTAAATTACTTTTTTTTCAGAATGCATAGATGGTTAAATGGATTTTTTTGCCTAAGCCTGTACTTTCTGGGATTGAGATGCCACACACCAGAAGGTGGCATACAGTTCCTAAAATCCTGGTTATGCCCCTGCTTGGCTGCCTCCCCCTTTCTATCACCATCTCGGACCTTCTTCTTTCCAACCGCCTAACCACATTTCTAAGATATTGTCAAGCCCCAAGCCCTTTCAGCTTATTATGTAATATTTGATAAAGCAGCAAGCGAAAAGCGTTATTGAAATACGTCATGTCCACTGGCCCTGCCTCATCCTTGTGTGCTATTGCTTAGCTTTTAGAAAGCAGGTGATTTGATTCTTAGCTCTGCCTAGCAGTAAACGCATGCTGGTTTGACTGTTGAAGTTGGTTATCCTATAGACAGGCTTTATACCTTTCATTTAGAGCCATTTCCCTAATTATTGATTTGCTTGTTTGCTTCCTCACTCCCTGCCGTATCTTCATCAGACAGATGTGTCTGCACCTCTGATGCAGTGCTCCTACCTATTTATACAAAAAGGCCAGCTGAAGCTACAGCGCTTCCCTACTGGCTAGACAGCTGTCAAAGCTCTATGCAAGTACTTCTGCCAGGGTATTCCATAGGTCTAAGCACTATCATTGTTTTACTATCTGAGTCCTGCACTTTGTACTCTTCTAATTTAGTCAAGTCCTTCTCTCCCTCTATTTATTGCCCCATTTGTGCATCTCTCATTCTTTCTGCTTTCTTCATTCACAGTAAATACATTTCTTAATGTTTACTATTGTAAATAATGAGACAACTTTTTCAATACGTCGGTTATGTACTTGCTGTTCCTTGTTAGATCTGTTTAGAACGATGTTCTCCTTCTTCCTTTCAGAAATGTATATTCATAAATTCTGTCCCTCCCTGCTTTAACAATTTAACCTGTTCCCACATCAGACTGGGCTTGACCTTACTTATTTTGCTGACTCATTCATTGTCTCTATACACACGACACTTTTCTACTCACTCCTATACACCCAGTCACCACCATTTACTTCTGACCATTTAAGAGACCTGCATTCTTTCCTGAGTACTCCCTACTGATCCCAAAAGGAAATTTCCTCCTGTGCTTCACTCTCCTTCCTTTGACACCCGTGAATTGCTTTCTGAGTGCATCCTCTAAAGCTTATCCACAGGCTGTTTGCTTCTTGATTTCTCCTTGTTCTTGTGGTTCATTCAATGTTTCTACTGAGTGATGCTTATGGCAAGCCTCACACTATCATTGTTAACCCTTGGGCTTATTGTACTTAAGGTGAGCCATAAAGTAAAATTGTCACTAATGGCCAGAAGAGATCATACCTTCACATCCAAAACTTTGCTTGATCTGATGATAAATGTCTGTGAAGTAAAGAACATACATACTAAAAAAGACGGCTTTGTTATGTAATGTACTGATTACAGGGAATGATAAAAATTTGCTATCAGAAAATCTTCAGTCTACAGAAAAAGGCAGCATTTTTTTAATGGCTCAAGCTATGGATGTACAAAGCTAGTTGGAATTATATGCTCGGAAATGTAATACACAATGAAAATTGTGAGATTAATAAGACTAATGGTGATGAAGATCACTCTTTTGTAACAATTAATGGAGCAGAAATTACTGAATTAGAAGTTGAAGATTCTTGAGATCTGGTCAGAAAACATATTCTTGTAAATGGAGATTCAGTTATTAGAGTAGCTGATACTTACATTTGCAGAGAAGATAAAGAACATTGAATAGTATTATGCTTGTCAGGAGCAAAAATAGAGGATGTAAGACAAGCCTTGGAATGTCTTAATATAAGGAAGTGCGGATCTGTTTTTATTCGTATCTGTACAAATTATCTCATCTGTAAGGATTCTCTGACTGTTAGAAGGGAACTGACAGCCCTCTTAGATAGTATAGCTTGTACTGGTGTTAGGATGTATTTTTCATAAATCACATATAGAAATGAGATTCAAGTCATGAATGAAAAGATTTTTTGATAAATACTTACATGAAGAAAATGTCGTGTTTTAAAATGTAGAGCATCCGAGCCTAGTTTTGGGCATATATGTGTTGAGCCAGGATAATGAACATTTATCAAGATCAGTGAAGAGAATTTTAGCAGCAGACATTTTACAATATTTGACAAACACAAGCAGGATTTTTGCCAGACAGCAACATTTGATGCACCACTGATGGTTGTTAGGAGCATTAATAATATTTTTGTATTAGAAAATTTGC
The DNA here is from genome assembly GCF_019279795.1 of Protopterus annectens. NCBI lineage: Eukaryota > Metazoa > Chordata > Ceratodontiformes > Protopteridae > Protopterus > Protopterus annectens. The sequence goes on along the minus strand of NC_056745.1, from coordinate 313,343,669 downwards.
TACATTTCCTATAAGATTGATTGTGAAACGTGGTCAAAGAGCAACAACTGGAAACCAGTTCTGTCAGTGTATAAATATTTTTACTGTAACAAACATTCTAACAAAAAAATCAGGTGGATGTGTTATGATAGGGATTAAAGATAGTTATGAGACCTGTGATGATTACATGTTCCGTGATAACACCAATACTATAGATTGTCTAACTTTGACAATAAAGACAACCCTGGAACATATAACAATTGTTGGAGTATATAGACCACCAAAGTCAAGTGCTGATGGCCTAGAGGAATTTATACATTTCTTGCATGAAACACAAGGATGAATAATACTGTTTGGGGACATCAATTTACCAGAAACAGACTGGAATAATATTGATTCAACAACATTAGTAAGGAAATTATTCAGAATGTATGTTCAGGAACAACAATTGCTTCAGACTGTAAAAAAAAACTACAAAGGAATGGAGCATACTAGACTGTGTTGTGTTCCTAAAGAAATTACTATTACTTCAAATCAAGTTTTACCACCATTGATGTGCAGTGATCATGGGTTTATAAAGTTTAATTTGTTGCTACATCATTCTGCCAAACTGAAAGCAATAAAAATATTAATTACAGATTATCCAGAAGCAAAATAGTCACTATGTAAAACTAATTTGAGTGATATGTTCAGGGGAAACTGCAGGAGGAATATGAAGAGTTTTGAAAGAGAAATTGTTTGAGTGCAAAAAATCAAAAAATGTCTAAAAGCAGGCTCTAGACATACAAGCTCAGGGGATATATTTTCAGAAGAACAAGATATCTAATTAAGGTGAGAGGCAAAAAATATAAGAAATGAAAAAGAGGTCAAACTACTACTTTGACAACATAAATAAACAAACTGGACAAACAAAGTATAATGTCAGACAAGATCAATAAAAATTTGAAGAAAATTTATTTAAAGATATTGAGCATAATAGGAAACATTTTATAGATTCATAAGATGTGGAAGGAATAAAGACATACAAATTGATAAACAGTGTGTAGATTCCACAATTTATTCTCAGACACAACAGATTATAGATATATTTACAAAATCTTATGCAAAACAGTTTTTTCCCACAAAGGGGATGATAAGTTGTCCTAGTGGCATCCAGGTAAGCTCAAGTACTGACATCAAATTAGATTATACTGAAAAATAACTATGCAAACTATATCCAAACAAAGCACAGGGAGGAGACTACCTGCGAACACCTCAGCAAGAACTTACAGTACCATTATATTTATTATTAAATAGATTGTATAAATATGGGGAGATTCCTCAAGATTGGAGACATGCATTTATTAAACCTGTCTTTAAGGGAAAGGGGAGTAGGACAAACCTGGAATCATATAGACCCTTAAGTCTACTTTCATGTTGTGGTAAAATAATGGAGAAGCTAATACTGGATAAGTTATTGTCAGAACTGGAAAAGGTGGCACTTGAAACCATGTTGAAAATAAATCTATTACCACCTGTAACATGACTTTCTATAATAATATAATATAATAACAACTATGAATGAAAAATTGTGCTGTGATGTAGTTTACATAGATTTAATTTCAGCATTTGATCATGTCATACACGAAACACTGATCAATAAATTAGAACAACTAGCTATTGATGTACTCTTGACAAGATGGATAGCTGCATGGCTTACAAATAGGACATGGCAAGTATCATATAACAATTGGACATGTGAAATTGGTTCTCTGAGAAAGCAGCTAATGTATGGAACAGACTATCAAATTACATTAAAGCAAGCACTAGTTTAGATATTTTTAAGAACAGTTTGGACACTTATTATGAGGAAAAACTGTTTTGGTATATTGGCAGGGTAGAAGGGCATTAATGTCCATACTTGAAATATTTGTATGTATGTATGCAACAACAAATACAAAGATTTTCTGCCTGGGGGTTTCTTGCATCAATAACAAATTGTTCAAGGTTTAGCACTTCTAAAAGACTCTTTTTTTCCTTTCTGTTTTTGAAGTAGTCTGACAGTTACTGCAGAAGACATAAGCTCTGATCTATTTATGAGCTGCTTCCTATAGTCAAGAGTACATGGTTTGATTCCTTTTAGCTCCATTTGCCCACTGTGCAGCTCAGAGCAAGTCACTTAACCAGACAGTGTCCCTGGGTAACCCATGAGAGTGCTGAACCAAAGAGTCAGCTTTGTCCACTCTGAGTGTGGAGGCTGTAAGCTCATACTCTGGACAGCAGAGCATATTCCCTTCATGTTTTGGGACCCAGCTTGTACTTTGTGAACTATTTATTGAAAAAGATTTGCATGAGCTTTCTTGCTATTACTTTAAACTTTGGGAGCAGTGATATGACTCCACTTCCACATTTGTGGGTATCACATAACAACCACCTCCATATATGGTGGCAAAGGTGCCACAACATCTTTCTATTTTTTATAGGTTCATAGGTGTTTACTAGGCTAATGACCACAAGGGCCTTTTTAAGCCTAGCCATGCATCCCAAATCTCTGGCAAGTTCTGATACCATTGATAAGTGTAAGTAGGGGCTTAGGAAATGAAACATTTACAAAATAAGGACTGGGAGATGAACCATTTACAAGTCGCCTGTGTCCATTAGAGACATAGGTGCCAGACCAGGGAATAATTTCCTGTTCCCAATGTAATTGTCCAAGTTGCACTTGAATCGGGTTAGGGAAGAACTCTGCTTTACATGGATGGAGAGCTTGCTCTAGAGATGGGGTAGTCTCTGCAGTACATACCTGTCTCTCCAGCAGATCCTATTTATATCACAGGCAAGGTTTAAGTCTTTAGAATTGGTAATTATGGTGTTTCTTGTTTTGTGGATATGCAAGAGGTCCATCAGAGTGGGATCTGACAATGCCCATTATGTCAGGTATGAGTGGGATCTGACAATGCCCATTATGTCAGGTATAGATCTCCCCTCAAAAGCCTTTAGGAGACAGAATATAGGTTTAGAGCCTTGAGGTGGTCTGTATAGGACATGTTACTTAAGCCCTGTGTTCTTTTAGTGAGGAATCTCTGTGGACATTCCAATTGTTGGATATGCCTGGTTAGACATATACCAAGGGGGGCAGAGTACTCAATGATAGGTCTGATGAATCCCAAATACAGTGTAATAATGACTTCCTTGGACTTAGATGCCATACCTTTGTTTATAAGTTGCACAACATGGAATGATTTCCTCACTACTGTACACACGTGATGGTCAATGGCTAGATTACACTCTAAGGGTGCACTAAGTCCCTGACTACTGGGTCAACTCTTAGAGATGTGTTGTAAATATAATAGTTACCATGGGTGGATGACTTCCCATTTCTTGGCATTTGTTCTAGTCCATGACTGTGACACCAGTTGTTTCTTTCAATGACAGCTTCTAATTTGCAGTCATCTGCAAATTTAGTCAGCCAGAGACCACTGACATTGGCCTTGACTTCAGAGAAGTAAATGCCAAAAAAGGAGTGTTCCAAGGACTGATTCCTGAGGGACTGCACTTGTGACTGGCCTCGTTGTAGAGGTGGATTCCCCAATTCTAACTTCCTGAGTCCTGTCTGCGAAAAAAGTTGGCTATCCACCTGGTGACATATGAATTTGTACCTAACCTGCTGAGTTTATCAACAATGCCCGAGTGGGTATTGTGTCAAATGCCTTGGCCAGATCAGGGTAGGCAGTCTGAACCATTTTGCACTCATCCATTGCTTTGGTGACCTTCTCAAAGAAATCCACCATGTTAAGTATGCATGATCTGCCCTTGACAAAATGAAACTGGGTTGGGACCAGTGTCTGGAGGTTTACTATGGCACTGTTGATCATTTCCATGATAATTCTTTCCATGGCTTTGCATATATGACTAGTGAGACTTTTAGGTCTGTAGTTTCAAAGGTCTGTAGATGGCCCACCTTTGTGCAGAGGGATAACTGTTGCTGTTCTCCATTCATTAGGCATGAAGCCTGTTTGGAGGCTACAATTAAATAGCAATCCCAGACGCCCTGATATATGTTTCATGCTATTTAGAAGGCATCCTGGAATATTGTCTGGGCCCATTGATGCAGTGTTCTTGGCCTTACAGAGAGCATTAAGGACCTGTTCCCTAGTGGTAGCAGGGGGAGTTATATTTGATGGTATTTCCTGAGAGAAGGTTGAGGGGGAGAGAGGGGTGAAGTTGGAGCTGAATTTGTGAGTCAGTCGGTTTGCTATATCTTCTGGCTCAGTACAGGTGACTTCATTCACAATGAGCTCTGCGCACAATTGTGTATTGCCTTTAAGGTTGCGGACACGGCTAAATAATGCCTTGTGGTTGTCCTTGGCCTGGGAGGCCAAACTTACATCAAATGTGGCTTTGGTACACTTTATTTGTCCTCTGAGATATTTATTTAGTTTGATGAGAGTGCTTTTATCCTGCTGGCTACTGCACCTCCTAATTTTTGCCATGATTTTCTTCTTCCTGTTATACAGCCTATTGATTTTGCAATTCCACCAGGGTGGCTTGTTTTTTGAGTTAGTTCTGTACTTCTTCCTGGTGGGTACAGCTGCCTCTCTGCAGCTATAAACATGCTTGTACAGAGTTTCTGTGAACAGTTCTGCATAGGCAGCAGTGTTCTAAGGGTTTATGGGGACTTGAAATTTTGCCAGGTTATCACTTAATAGCAGGAGGTTAGTCTTAGAGTACTTCATGAATATTCCATGTTTAGCAGGGGGTCCAGGTTTTATTTTTACTTCAAGGGAGACTCATTTTGGGTCTGACCTTAACAGGGAAGACACTGCAGCAGGGGGTGTACAGTACACACACATATTAGTGAGGACCAGATCCAGTATGGTTGCACCCCTGGTTGGTGTATTTATTATCTGGTTCAGGGAGTTTGAGCTTGCAAAATTCAGGAATCTCTGTGCCTGTATGCTTGGTATCGTATATGATTCCCATTTAATAGTGGGGCAGTTAAAGTCACCCATGAATATGGTATTGGGTTGGATGGTGAGTGTTTATAATAATATATGGTATGGGTTTTCTGGGTCATAGAGGGGGACCTGTAACATGCAAGGAAGTGGTATTGCATGTTGCCTGTGGTGACTTGAACATGGAGCAGCTCAAATGCATTGTCCTGTTTGACCAGCCTTGAGGTATATTTATTTTTGATGTGACTAGAGACACCTTTGCCTTTAGTCCCTGTCTGTGTAGTAGCTGGTCTAAATGTGTGGAAGACAAACTTGGAAAATAATTCAAAACTGTACTATTAAGTAAAGAATAAACTACTGGCACTTGCTTTAACCACAAAAAACTTTTAATTAAAAACTGTTTAAAATGAATAAAATAAACCAAAATAGAGTGAGCGCTTTCATCTTACTCTAGTAAGACTTCATCAGACAAATGAAAAAAGTTAATTAACAATGTTATATACATTAATTAAAATCACATGATAATAGTGTATACTTCTAAAAGGTGTACTGACCCTTTTAACAAACACAATAAATATCCAATAGAGGGAAGTAGCCAAACTTGTTACATAAATACACTAATAAAAATATTCTAAAGATTGTAATTAATAAATATTTGTGTAAATAAATTAAATATTCATCATAGCTAATATCAAATATAGCAATCTATCTAAAAGTACTTTACTATTGAATTATTAGAATATATTAAAATGTTGTGATACCTATAGCATAAAACAACTTGATTATCTCTGAACACTTTTTAATTTTAATATACAAGCTAATGAACTCATGTCATTTAAGCCTAGCGGATTATAGGCATTTAATTTAATTTGCCACATGAGTTCACAAAGTTCAAGTAATAAACCCAATGGACCCCCTCTAGGGTTATATTGAACTTGATCTATAACCTTGAAAGTAAAGCTGTGATCTGGATGTTCATCTACATGCTTCGCTAGAGCATTTTCCATTTTACCTTTCCTGATACTATATAAATGCTCATATTTTCTGTCCTTGAATTTACGATCAGTTTTGCCTACGTAAAACAAGGGCAGAATCTGCAGCTTGTCAGGTACACTACCCCCTTGGATAGACAGTTGAACCTGTTCTTAATAGTACACGCTACAGGAATCTAAACCTTGTCATCACAATAAACAAAACATGCTGGAGGGATAGGTTCCTGACCCAGAGACTCCCCAGACTCTGGAATGAGTGCCCATACATGTCAAGCAGAGTGCCTCTTTGGCCCTCTTCAAAAGGAACATTGATGATTGGATGGGAGAAAGGAAATTCACCCCAGGGATCACATCAGTCACCCTGCTAGACAGGGGTCCAGGGAAGTAAACAGTGTGGGAAGAAATAGCCAGGAAATTGTTATGGCTAGGCTTGTATAAGCCCTAGGGCTGATAGCCTAGTACCAACCTATGAACATATGAACCTATGAACCTATATTTTCTCCCCCTGATAATAAAGGTACCACCTACTCCTATGAATTTGCAGTAAGCACAACTTTCACATTTGTACATACCTGTAATTCTAGTAAAGGGGATGGAAGTATTCTCTGATAAGTTTTTAAGGTTAAGACCCCTTCTATAGGTGATCCTGGGGAATGGTTCAATAATGGACGTCAGATCCTTGTCTGATCTCAACAAATCCCAATTTTTATAAAGTATTTGTCTTATAATAGAAGCCTCCAAGCTAAAAGTTGTGATGAATGTAAATCTAGGTGAACTTTCTCTCGTGACAAGTTCAGAGGTGGTGCCCTGTACCAATGCGTCACTCCTATTCCAATCTGATGTTAAAATAGGCCTGTATTGTCCAATGGCTCTTTTCTGCTGGACCTCAAAGGTCAACTCATCCAGTAAATATACAGGGTACCCACACTTCAAAAACATGTCATATAATACCTGGCATTCAAGCTTGAATTCATTTTCTTCGGAGACCATCCGTGCTGCTCTCACCAGTTAGTCCTTTACCACAGATCATTTCTGTTGTAAGGGGTGACAACTTGTGAAATGCAGAAACAAATTTGATTATGTTGGCTTCCTATGAATTTGAGCCCTAAATGGTACATCATTTTCAAATCTATATAGTTCCACATCTAAATAAGTTATGCTGTTATAACCCAAACTATGAGTACATTTCAGAAAGTTTGTAGACTCATTTAAATAGGAAACAAACATCAGAATATCTTCCAAGCAACCACAGAACATAATAAACACATCATCCAGAAAATGGGTGTAATAATGAATACTGTTTCTATATGGATTATTACTGAAGATATGGCAGAGTTCCCATTGAGCCATCACCAAATTAGCGAAACTCGCACCGCAAGGGGAACCCATAGCCACTCCCGTTTTCTATAAAAAATAACTGCCATTAAACATGAAGTAGTTGTTAGTATTAAATCCAACAACTCTTGTAACAGATACATTTCACTTTGGCCCCTTGTGTGCAGATCAAACTGGACACCCATTCTATTCCAATATCTATGGGTATTACTGTATATAGATCCTTTACATCTATTGTCAATAGTATAATGTTGTCCCTGTATGTCAGTTCACTGATGTTTTTTAGGAATGATCACAAATCCTTACAGATATATTATATCTGTTCTACATATTTCTTTAGTTTCATATGCACAAATTTGGCTAGGGGTAAGTTATGGAGTTTCTACTATCAACTATAGGCAGGAGTGGTGGATCCAACAAATCCTTATGAATTTTCGGTATCCCAAAAATTGCCGGAGTGAGGGGGGCTAAGCATGACATGTAATTATATAAATCTGTAGAAATATGTGACTCTATAAAAAGATTGTTCAAGAACACCTTGATTTTTTGATGTGCCCCGTTCATTTCATTAAGAGAAGCCATGTTATAATGCTCTGAATCGAGTAACTTCTCCATACGTGTTATATAATCCTCTTTGTCAAAGAATACTAAGCCCCCACCCTTATCCGGTTTAATGACCCTTACATTCTGAAAATTCAATTTAGCTAGTTTCTCCTTATCATCCCTTGTGAAGTTATTTTTATTATTTGTGTTGTTTGGTAATCTACTTCTGTTGTTCTCCAAGCTATCCCTTAAATCGAACTCACATATCTTTTCAAATACTTCCAGCCCTGGTAGTAAAGGTGGATTAAATGTGCTGTACTTTACATTCATTTTTTGTTCTGGGTTGCTCTTTAAGTAAAAATTCTAAATGAATCTTACAAACAAATAACCTTAAATCAATTATATTTCTGGCCATATTAGCTCTTATATCAGGCACAAAAGTTTGACCCTTTGCCAATAGGTCAGCCAAAGCAATGTCCACCTCCACATTCGAATAGTTGAAAATTTTGAAATCCTGCGTGCTGTTACAAATTATTTTAAGTGTATCAGCAGTGGGATCAGCAGTGGGGGAATCTGCCAAGACCTGTAACTGAAGCTAGCCCATCTCTAGCTGGAGAATCAGCTACCCCTAAATTGTTCAGTTCAAAGTTCTCTTCGATTGGTAAGAGTTGAAATTGTTTACTGAATTCGTCGGCTGGCGGCCCCTCCTGTGAAAAGTTTGATTACCATCACTAGTACTAGGTTAGTGTGAGTCACTGAAAGAGGATTCCCCAGTTGGATGATTATTATTGTTGTTGTATTTCCTAACAATATTCCTCAGGCGACCATTGCAACTGGAATTCGTCCTGCTTGTATTTGGATTATTGGCATAAGTACGTTCCGAGGTACTGTAATCAAGCTCTTCTATGCCCTCCTTGTTTGGACCAAAGTCACGTTCAGTTTGATTATTATTAATCAACTGGGTAGCAGGTTTAAGCCATTCCTGTGTAGGAGGTGGCTTAGGATAAGTTGACCCCTTGGTATAGTCATTATTGTCTCCGACTAACTTCTTATTCTTTGTGATTTTCATCTTCTCTATCTGGCCATTAATGCTAGAGAAAATGCGTTCATATTCAAATTTATAATGAGCAAAATCATTATCTTTCATTATATTGTTGTTCAATAAACTTATTTCGTCATTCAAGCCTTCAGTAATTGTAGAATAGTGTTTAATGAATACTTCCAATAGCTCTAAACCTTGCCTATCAAACAAGGATATCAGGTCTTGGTGAAACAGTGTATTACACACCAAGCCTGTAGGAAAGCGCCAAGACCTTAAGCCCATAGGTACCAGCCGCCTTACTAAACATTCCTTGAAATAGGACACTTCCAGTTGTAACTTTTTGGCCTTGAAAGATTTTGTGTCAAGGAACTTTAAATTCTCCACTATATTGAACGCACATGCATTCTGTTGGTTTGTTGAATTAATGGAGTTACTGATCAGGCTTTCAGTTAGACAAACAGGTTGGTCAAGCCAATTTTTCACGTCAATACATATCGGATTCAATGTGTTGTCATTGTCACTAAGAATATTAGAGGAAACTATACCTGAGTGAGTTGCATTCAAACTATTTAGAGTTACGTTCAGTGTTAAAGCTCCCACTGATGAATCCAACCTACTCGCAGCTGCAGTTTGAGTTAGCGGTTGTAATATCCGCATTCCGCTCCTAATTCACAGTTGCTGTAACTGGTGGGAGGTGTTATTACTAGTGCTGATATTCCCTCCATCGTTGCTGCCTTCCACAGTTGCACTAGTTGTCTGTCTCCCATTTGGGACCTCCTCAGCCAACTGGGATGTCGCTGTTGTAATTTCCATTGAAACCGGAACTCGAACAGTTGGTTCCTTGGGTGAAAATATGCCCGTAAGACTGTTAACAGTTGTAGACAAGTCATTCACTTTCTTAGTTAATGCCAAAACGACATTAACAAACTGTTGTACATCCAAATTATTAGAGCCACTTACCTCGACAGGAAAAACGCTGTTGCAAAGGTTACCTTCATTGTTTGATGCATCATTATCCAAAGGTGCACTGTTAGAACATTCGTTATCTGAAGGGAAAGGTATTCCCTGTATGGAGGAAAAGTCAGAAGACATGTAGTTCCACACAAAATGAAAGACAAACTTGGAAAAGGATTCAAAACTGTACTGTTAAGTAAAGAATAAACTGCTGGCACCTGCTTTAACCACAAAAAACTTTTTAATTAAAAACTGTTTAAAATGAACAAAATAAACCAAAATAGAGTGAACGCTTTCATCTTACTCTAGTAAGTAAGACTTCATCAGACAAATGGAAAAAGTTAATTAACAATGTTATCTACATTAATTAACATCACATGATAATAGTGTATGCTTCTGAAAGCTGTACTGACCCTATTAACAAACACAACAAATATCCAATAGAGGGAAGTAGCCAAACTAGTTACATAAATACACTAATAAAAATATTCTAAAAACTGTAATTAATAAAAACAAAATGAAAACTCCAGCAAAGCTAGAACTTCCACTGAGTGATCTCCCAAACCTCTTGTATCAGAGGCACATGGGATTTATGCAAATGACCCTTATGAACATCAGGTGTTTCAGCTAATTGGCGATTCTGAATACCCATGACTTGTTTCATCGTTGTAATGTGCAATTTTTAATTAAAAGTTTTTCGTGGTTAAAGCAGGTGCCAAAAGTTTACTCTTTACTTAAATGTGTGGAAGACATTATAACCTTGCACCGTTAGTGTACTCTCCATGGCTTTAAACCATGTCTCAGTGACCACACAGACATCAGCATTCTATAGAGTGAAGAGAGCTTCTAGGGAGTGGAGTTTTTAGTTTAGACTCCTAGCATTGAGCAGTAATATCTTCAGATTTTCTTGGCTTTGATTTTCTATGTCGGAAGTACTTTCAGTTTGGCATTGCCTAAAAAAGGCACTGTGGCAGAAGAGAATGTTTTAGTTAATATTTGAAAGCCTAGAGAGGAGAGGTGCAGACCATCCCTAGCAAAGCAGCGTGGTCTGTTGACCATCTCATTCCAAACTGACAAATATTACACTCCCTTAAAATGACACCAGAAGCTAAGCCAATTATTAAAGTCAATCATCTTTTGTTCGTATTATGGCATCATCCTTGGAGAAGGTAAAATGTTGCTCAATGTTAGGGTCCCAGCCTGAGACACATATTCAGAGAGCTCTATAATGTTTCTCTTCATATAGTCTAGGGATGTATGTCTCAGGTCATTTACTCCCACATGGACTATGACTGAGTCATACTGGTACTTCTGGTCTAGTGACCTGAGTGTGTGTGTAATGTGGTGGATCCTAGCCCCTGATAAGCAACTGACCATGACTTTTTCCTTACTTAGCCTGGTGAGAGGGACATCAGTGTGTCTCACAATGGAGTCTCCAATGATAAGAATATTGGATTGTGTGGTGGCTTGCCTTATGGGCTTAGAGGTAGAGGCTCACTCAGATGTGGCTCTATGTGTTGATGTGGGTGTTGTTTTGAAAGAATGCATTTGGGGCTACTGAGGGTATTTTGTTGTCTGTTCTTCACCTAGGATGTCTTTGTGGTTTAGAAAGGTTGCATTTAAGTGCCTCAGCATACGTGGGTCTATATGTCTGCTTTGAATTGTGTGTGATGGGTGCAGTATGTGTACTACTGACAACCTTATTGACATTAGCAGTACTTTTATATGAGAGCTTTGCCTCCAGTGACATTATGTAAATGCATCTCTCACATACCATATTAGTATGTTTGAGAACTAACTGGTTGTCAGTAAACATGAGGCAATTTGTACATTGCCTCAGGATCCCCATATCCACCAAGCTTGTAACAGAGATAGTGGGAAAGTTCATATCAATGGCAACAGACCCTTTTTTATAGAGTAGACAATTGGAGTGAAAATATAAAGCAATGTCAGGAGTATTTAGTTTGCAGCTCTGGGGACAGTGTATGTCACTGCAAACTAGTTATCCTGTGTGTAACTAGGTATTGGAGAGATTTCAATCATGCTTATACCGAAAAATGTCACTCAAGGTGTCTCTGTCTGCACAGGGCACAGCCAAACACCTGAGGGGAAACTAATACGTAGACCCTGAAAATTTAAGGATGAAGTATTTAGGCAGATATTCTGAAGTTACAAACAAATCAAGCAGTACTTACTGAAAACAAAGAATTAGCTTGTCAAGAATGGTGAAAAGAGGGGAGTCAAGAGGAATGGGCTACTACCAGGCTACTACTAGTGCTGGTCTGACCACAGCTTCACTCTGCTGGGATACAATGCTCCTTTGCTTCTTCACTCACCAGAAGCAAAATGTTAGCACCAGTTCCAAGATCAAAAGCAGGCCACAGCCTGTTTGGTAATCCACAGTGTTGTCCCAGATAATGTAAGGGTCTGAAGGCTTGATGTAGTCTTTTCCTGGTAGATGCCTTGAATAGCAACCAGACCAATCAGGAACATTAAGCACAGACACTCACTGTCCAACCATAAACAGTCAGGTATCAGTGCATTATTTTCCTTCTCTCACCAGGAGCAGAATATAAGCGCAAATTCCAAGCTGTCACCTGTGAAGAAGTTATTAGGCTCTCTGGTGATCAGTAGTCTCCAGGAAATAATGTCGCTGAACTCCTTCTTTTACCAGGAGAAAACAGAAGCACTAATCCAAAGATGACTAATGAGAGGCAGAACGTGGGCTCTCCAATATCTGCTGTTCTGTCCTCATTCTTTGCCATCCCTCAGTAATGCCCTCTTTGCACATTCTTCAGTCCCCTCAGCCCCTTTCTTCTTTCTTTGTCTTTTCAGTTCTGCTATTCTCCACTTCGGTTTAAAAGTCCACTGTTGTTCACATATGTATCAAACCTATTTTTCAGTCATCTTGTACTGAGGTAAATTTTTCTGTACAATGTAGAGGTCCTCGCTAGCATATGCTTCCCCTACCCCAAGTTATCTAAATAGCCATGTCTGCATTCTGTCTGACAACTGCTGAAGCTATGTGCTACAACCTTAATTATTTGCCTTCCTTCCCTTGTTGTACTGACTACAGGCACAAGTAGAACCTCAGCAGAAAACAGTGTACATTGTTTCCTGACATCCATGAGCTATTCATTTTGCCTCCTGACTGTTGTTTCTGTTGCTAATGCTAATGCTTCAGAGTCATTGGTTTCAATGTGAACCATGACATATAGTCTGGTCCTTCCCAATCTACCACATTTACTACAGTCTCTAACCTCCTGTCCTGGCCAAGGTCAACCATAGCACAGTTATCATAGTGTATATCTTGCCCATTTTCTAACTTAAAGGTTTTTATCCTTCCTTCTTGATAGTATCTCTGATTATCAGGACTTTGCTTAAGACATTGCTGCATAGTCTCCAGTCTTGTTAAATACATTGTCTTATGAAGTTGGTTCTCATGCTTTCATTGCTTTTGCACTTTTTTATGGTTTCCAACTGGTTACCAAACCCACTTGGCTCTTTAACTCTCATCCTGTTGTTATCTTCTGTTTTCTTCTTCCTTGATTCCTCCCCTTCCCCTGGAATTCCCATGTTCCTGCCCTTGCTGGTTTCTGAGTAAGTATGTTATCTGCATTAACTTTCCCACATCTACAGTATTAGCCACCTCCTTTCTACCCCACATCCACAGTATTAGCCACCTCCTTTATACCCCACATCTACAGTAATAGCCACCTCCTTTCTACCCCACATCCACAGTATTAGCCACCTCCTTTCTACCCCACAGCCACAGTATTAGCCACCTCCTTTCTACCCCACAGCCACAGTATTAGCCACCCCCTTTCTACCCCACAGCCATAGTATTAGCCACCTCCTTTCTACCCCAAATCCACAGTATTAACCACCTCCTTTCTACCCCAAATCCACACTATAAGCCACCTTCTTTCCACTCCACAGCCACAGTATTAGCCAACTCCTTTCTACCCCACAGACACAGTATTAGCCACCTCCTTTCTACCTCACAGGCACAGCATTAGCCACCTCCTTTCTACCCCACAGCCACAGCATTAGCCACCTCCTTTCTACCCCACAGCCACAGTATTAGCCACCTCCTTTCTACCCCACAGACACAGCATTAGCCACCTCCTTTCTACCCTCTGTACCACATCCTTCTCCACTTTCTTTCTTTCTATTTTTCTTCTTCTATTTGAACATCCATTTTCTTTAAACTTTTAACTATCTAATGCCCCTTTTTGTTCCTGTATCATTTCAGTTCCCTTCCTCTTACTAACTTTCCTGAATTCTGATGGATTTTATCTATGGAATAACTATACCCCTAGCCACCTATGCCCATCTACTACCCTCACTTATCTTTGTCAGATGCCTGCCTGTGCTTTCCACTGCCTTGGTGCACACATCTTTTATTCCTAGACTTTCAAAGAAGCTTCCTAAATGTTTGCTCTTCCCATTCCAAGCATCTTAACCTCATGCAACCTGCACAAACCTAGCCCCTCTTAGGCCTGTGAGCCACATTACCAGTCCACTCCAATAATACCTCACCACATGATGTCTTCCCTGCTTCTCCCCCATTTTTCACTCATAAATAAAGACAAAGGTACAACATAAATTATGTGCTTTGTAAAAACTGACAGAGTATCAGGAAAACTGATACCTAATTTTTGTGATTAAATGTGCCTTTCCCAAAATTAAAATTATAACAACATATGCCGAAGAGTAACTAAATTAATGACTTAGTATTTGCTACTTACAGTTCTTTGTATATGGTTTCTCTTGGTTATGCCTGGTTATTTCATCTACACTGCTATGGTCTAATTACATGGTTCTAACTGTTTTACTAGACCATGATAAGTATTGGTATTAATTGTTATCTAACTGGATTGGAATCTAATAAGACCTGTTGGTGCGGTTCTGTTTTTTGTGTTTAGTTACTTCTGATTCCTTACCTACCTCTATGTATTAATATAGGTGATTCTTCAGTTCTATATAGTCTACTCATGAAGGGTATAGATAAGATTGTCAGTATCATTCACGCCATCTTCCAAAATGCAGCACCCCTCACGTGCACCCACCTGTACAGTCTACCTTTAAAGCTAAAACCCCACTTAGCTACCAAATAGTCATGCACTTGCACCCAATGACACCTCTTCAATAGATCCCTCCACTGAATCTTATACTTCCGACAATATTCTATCCCATTGACTAAGATCAAATACAAATCAGCATCTGCCCCACCATTAATTACTCTCTGTATTGCTCTACTCCACTCTCCTATTCCCGTCTATGTCTCTACTCACTGATCCTCCTAATCCTTATCTTTCTCAACTTTACTAACACGTCTTATCACTTGCACTTTACATTATCTCTGATATACATATCTATCTTTGTAAGAAAATATTACTGTAATCCCATTTTTCAACCTTTGTCTGATGACATTTGTGTTGCGATTATAGTTTTTATATATTTGTAACCTTACTCTCTTGTAAATTTGGTTTGTAGTTAATGGAGTTTTTATCTCTGGGCCTCCTCTGAAAAAAGTCACTTGTTCAGATGGTCTGTTATGGTTACTAAATGAAAATATATAAATAAATAAATATTCTTTTTTTTCAGAACTGGAAGTTAAAAATATTTCTGAAATAATAAGCTTTAAACAAAGCATTTTACCAACCAGGATGACTGAAAAATAAAGGCATTTTTTAACAGTATAAAATCATAGACCATTTTGAATATGCCAAGATTTTTTTCATTTAAACTCTAGCAGATCTCACAGCACAAATTAAATAAAATTATTTTTAAAAATGTATAACATAGCATATATGGCATCTGCCTGGCCAAACCCTTGCTACCCACAGTGTCAGCCATAGCATCTGCCAGTCTAGGTAAGAAACATAAATGCACACAAACATCCTTTGCTGGTTAACTCATCAGAAATAAACTCATAGAGCAGTGATGACTAATGATTTCAAACAAAGAGACTACAGGAAACAAATTATTGGAGTATGCTTCTATTACAGCAGGTTAAAAACAGTTTACCTGTGATCAAATAACCACTTTCAGCCCACTCATTCTACCTACTTTATTTTTGACTCTGTATACATTAGATGTTGTGATTAAAAGGCCAGCTTTAGGTAAAATGGAGCCCTGGTGGCTTGTGGAAGACTGTGTCAGTCAGTGGCCAGTTCTGTTTGCGCTGGAGTCTGTAAAAGACAATGGCCTATTATGGTGGTGCATAAATGATGCTAGTAGTTACTGGTCACTGTGTTGACAGGTGGAGAAGTCACAAAAAAGAATGAAAAAATCATGGCCAATTGTGGTGGTGTGGTGGACTACAACAGTCAGTAATTAGTTTTGATGACTTATAGAGGGTTATGTCAATCAGTGGCAAGATATAATGGCAAGGGAAGGACTGTAAAAGTCACTGGTGTGTTTTGATGGCTGAAAGACTGCTGTGTCAGTTAGTGATCATTTATATTATTGTAGAGAGGATCATAAGGGTCATTGGTTAGTCATGATGACTCCTACATGGTTATGTCAGCCAGTGGCCATTCATGATGGTATGTGGAAGACTTTATCAAACCCTAGTCTGTTACAGTGGTGATTTCAGAAGGACTGCTGTGTCAGTTAGTGATCATTTATATTATTGTAGAGAAGATCATAAGGGTCATTTGTTAGTCATGATGACTCCTACATGGTTATGTCAGCCAGTGGCCATTCATGATGGTATATGGAGGACTTTATCAGACCCTAGTCTGTTACAGTGGTGATTTCAGAAGGACTGTATAAGTCACTTGTCAGCTACAGTGATATGTTAAAAACTGCATCAGTCAGGGCCTACTTGTGGTAGCAACTGAAATGTTATGTCACTTTGTTGCCGTGGTGTTAGTGGAGTGCTCTATCAGGCAGGAGCCAGTAGTGGTGACATGGAGGTGGACTCGGTTAAGGGACAGTTGTAGTGGCAAGTGGAGACCTGTTTCAGTTAAAGATCAAGAACTGTATAAGTTAGGAACCAATACTGGTGACAACCAAAGGCTTGTATCAGTTAGAGGCCAGTTGTGGTGACACATGGAGACCTGTTTCAGTTAGATACCAATTGTGATGCAACATGGAGGACTGCAGCAGTCAGAGGTCAGTTGGGGTGAGACATGGAGGACTGCATCCATTAACAGCCATGTGTAGTGACACATGGAAGACTACATCAATTAAGGCCAATTGTGGTAACATGGAGGCCTGTATCAGTTTAGGACCAGTTATGATGACAAGTGGAGGCCTGTATCAGTTAAAGGATAGTTGTGTGAAGCAGTTATATTCACTGGCTTTCTTTGAAAACTAGGATGGAATTGAGGTAGGAGCCCTTATAAACTAAACCAAATATTGCATTTTCAAGCTGTAATGCTTAGGAGTAAGAAAGTTACTAGGCAATCATGGAAAGATCAAAAAGAGTTCATGATGAGTACAGAATGGTATTTAACCAGGAGGATATGGCAAATCCACTATAACAACTGAAAGGTGGGAAAACCAATAGATCATCAAAAGAACTGATTGGAACACCCACTAGTGAAATCAGCAGTGATAGCACTAGTAGCTATCCTAAGAAAGTGGTGTATAAATGTACTGGGTTCAAGGAAAGTGTCGGCCATTAAACCACTGGAAAACTGCTAAAATTCCTTAAAAATTGTCGAATGGTGAGGGTTCAGATAATGGCTGTGCACCGTATGCCCCTCATGAGCCGATATGGATAGGAATCGCAGATGGCCACATTATGCTTCATAGTGTAGCTTTGTTTTCTACTAATAAGCAGTCTGTCAGTGTCTATTTCTCAGATGTGGTCTACTGTTGTACTTTGCCTTGAAAGGTTTACTCTGACCACTGTTTATAAACATAGTACATTTGCTGAAATACTTCTGTCAGTAGAAAATACATCCTGATTCCACTTCTTATGACTAGCATCTCATGTCTGCACATACATGGAATAATCATGTTCTTCCAAGTGAGTATGTTGCAGACTTAAAGGAAAGAGATGTTTACATCTACAAAAGAGAATGCAGTGACTCCTGTAGAAATAGTGCTGACAGATTCTGTTGAGTGTCTGTCTACCAGGTTTACTGCAAAGAAATTAAACCAGATTGTCCAGCAAATTAGGTGCCTTGTTAATGACCGACTTTTATTTTCCTACCTCAGTTTAATTTAAATAAAAAATGAGTGTACTCTAAAGATATGTAAAGACTGCAAGAAAGATAGCACTGTAACTTTCATATTCAGTCACTATATATACAGTGACTGCAGCTATCATATTCAGTCACTGCAGAGAGTGACTATAGCTCTCATATTCAGTCACTGCATAAAGTAACTGTAGATTTTGTATTCAGTCATTGCATTCAGTGGCTGCAATTTTAATATTCAGTCACTGAAAACTGTGCTTTCCATCAATAGAATTCTTCAGCAAATGAGAACAGCAATGTGTGTAGATATCTTGGGTTGTAATGTTGTTTGCCTGAGCAATTGCCATAATAATGCACTTATTTGTAGTTTACTTTTAATTATATTTTATTTATGTGCTAGCTATAGCAGGTCTTTAGTTACAAGCACCTACTTCAGATAAGTGACCCAGCACCACTGATCTGGTTAAATGATTTGCAGAAAGTGTAACAATCTAGTCGACCAGGTAACAGAATATGGAAACTTTCAGTGTTCAGAGCAATTACCACTGGCAGGCAAAAAAGAACCAGCAAATAAGCATAGGTTAACGGAGAGAATTACAAACTAGTACTGACCAGAAGGACAAAAGACAGACAATATCACTTTGGCTACCAAATGAAAAAACCTGAAAATTGGAAACTGGTAGTACTGGAGTACCCTATTGCTGTGTGAAAAATAAAGCAACTAGAAGCTGCATGGTGCTTAAAATGTACTTATCCCTGGCTGCAAAATATAACAATTCTTCAGAAATGCAACCATATGCAAGCCAAGGAGTATGGGTATTCTGTGTAGAACAGATGTTTGTGTATACACACTAGGCACAAGTAAACAATAGAATCATTCCATCCAATCAACTGGAACAATATAGATTCTAATTATTCAATTGATTATACTCTTCTGAAAGAGGATAATAATGTCAACAATCAATTAAAAGTCCCTCGCAAAACTAGCTCAATGCATGTATATACAAAATTAATTGGTATGGCCACACAAATAAATATTTACTCATAATCAGTAAGTTTTTGATGAGAATAATTCGGTTCCATCGATCATAATTAAGAACAAATAGATAATAAACAGAACTTGTGTATCTGCTCACAGGTGCGTAAATACAAACAGATACAGAGTGAACGCTCTTCCCACTCCTGCGCTCTTTTTAATTACATAGATTATCTACATGAAAATGAAGAAAAGTTATGCATGACAAATTCATTAAATATATAATTACAGAAAGAGAAACAAGAATTCACTGAGCTAAGACTCCTATTCTAAGTTTTGGATTCAGTTTGCAGGATCGTGATGTGCTTTAATTTAACTTTAGTGAATCTTTTCTTTGGAAGATCTGGCACCTTGTTTTCCATTACAAACATGTTCTAATACTGACCTGTAATGATAATTACAGGAATGCAAGCCTTTATTCATTAAAGTAAAATCATTATTTCATTTCATTCTCACATTTGTTCTTGAATTCAGACATTTATTATGCTTTAAAGATAATAACAGCATACATATGTGTGCAATTACAGAAGTTTAATTCCAGTGCAAAGCTACTATTCCCTCCCTGCTAGGGTTTAGCATGAATCACATATTTGGATCTACAGGGAGGAGTAGCACATATCCACATTTGTTGCAGAACCTGTTTCACATCAGGTCATGCATTATCATGGATACCATACTGAATTTTTAGAGAAACACGCAACTCTTGATTAAGCCTCCTACTGTACTATTGGCAACTATTAAGCTGCCATGTCCTTCTCTAAGCACAGTGATAATCTAAGCAAGACCAAAAAGTTCTCCATCAAAATGAATACACTTCTTATGTATGATTTTAGCTATCCCACTATAAATCTGCATGCCTATAAAACTAGAAGAAAAAATAGGAGCAAACATGGATTTTATTAATGTAAATGACCTTGCTGAAATTGGTCCCCTCCTCACCAGGATGATGACCTGCTTGACCTTTTTCTTACCAACTTCCCTCCTTCCTGTATTACCCTTTAATGTCGCTATTTCTTTAATGTAATCTGACTACCTAGCTGTAACCTTCACCCTTATAACACATTTTGAAATACCCCCCCAAAAAAAAATCACAGTATTTACTCCAAAATAACCTTCTTCCTATTTACAGTCTAACTTGACAAATACAAAGGGTGCCATTCCCCAAGTACCCCAATAACAGATGTTACTGCATGCTGCTCTGAAGTCAACAAATCTGTTCCCATCGGTTCTAATAACAATAGCAAATTCTGAAATAAGCCTATATGGTGGAAGACCTATATAAGTAAGCTTTACAACAAAAGGAAGAAGTGTCATGCTTTCTATAGCAGATTTTCTTTCTCCCTGTATAAAAATGGCTTAAAACTAAGCAAAATCCTCAAGCACAGTATGAAGAGGTACAAGACAAGATATGAACTCAGACTCACTACCAGCTCAAAGATAAGCACAATGCCATCCTGAGTTACTGCAGGCTGTGTCAGGATTATAGAGAAGAAGAAATACAAAAACATTGCTTCTACAGCATAAACCTGTGCAAGGAAATGCGAACAAACTAGCTAAATAAAACAAATGAAACATATTCTCCTCTGGCAGCACATGTTAACAATGTAAAAGAGCCAGAGGTACACAAAAAGCACATGAAATTAACACAAATTGCACAGAAATGAGATGACAGACCTGCACGCACTCAGTGAACGGGTGCAGTAAACCATGATACTATACAGCCCTAGTGAGAAGAAGTAGGACAGATTATTTGACTTATTAAAAATAAAAGTTGTACTTTTAAAGCATATAAATTGTATAGCAGTAAGTGTGGACAATGCAAGATTTATGTATAACTTCAAGATATGGAGCGTTCTACTGGAAGTTTAAGTCATCGCTCTGCATGTTTTACAACTTCAAAAATGTATGTCAGATTATAACTAAGGAAAAGCAACCTGCACAACTCACTGTTATAAAGCATTTTGTAGGGAAGAAACTTCCCATCACTCCAGCCTCCTATGACTTATACATACTACCTCCAAGGCTTGTGTACTTCAGCCAAAGAGGGGCTTCCCTAAGATAAAGCAACTTCAGATTTAAATGCATATCTGTGTAAACCCAGTTACAATTTTATTATTATGCATTATTGCGTTAAGACTTTTGCAGTAGTTTTAAAGCTTTGCATATTTTGGAAGGGACATATATAACTAAAAGGTAAAATGTACCATTCTATCTAAAACATTTCAAACTTTGTATTATAAAAGTTAAAAAAGACAGCTGTGTGGTTAGTACCCAAACATGCCAAATAAGAAGCATCGGCATCTTACCTTTGCCAAAAAATGCTACCATTGTAAAATGTTCTTGAGCATACAGTGCAAGGAACAAGCAGGCACCACACAGAAAAACAGTATACAGTGTTTAGTTAGGAACTGTAAATAGTGAAATAAAAATGCACATCATTTTATGTTGCTTTGGGGATTTTTTAAGATGGATAAAGCAAGCCCGTTTCATTTACTAAAAAAGAAATCAAGAACAGCTCCCCAGTTCAAGTCACATTAGCATTCAAAAGTACACAGACCTAGGAGAAAAGTATGTAACCACCATTACTCACTATGGTGTGTGTGCGGGTATGTATCTTTGCATCATAAAGTTACCGAGCGCACATAATGTCAAAAAAGTATTATAAGAAAAATAATATTAGGAGTATAAGCTTATTTACATCTTAAGATGAAAATGGCTATACTGTGCTTTTACAAACCCTAAATATAATATAATGCAAATGCAATTTGGTTCTGATTCCAAAAGATTTGTTCTCAGTGTAAGTGATCACAAATGTCATAAACTACAGATTACAGTCCTGTCTCACTAGCTCTAAATTCCCCTCAAAACATTGTTTTATTTCAAACAAATGAACACAAGATTTTAAGACTTGTATATCTGGCCCATAATCATGAACATCTGTGTGCAACTATCAGTTAGACTGTTTCCCATTCATCATCCTTAAAAATTAATAAATGATTAATATTACTGACCGTTTAAGACACAAGTGTATTACAACCAAGCAATCAATGCTACCCCAATGCCTAATGTTGTTGTTGTCCTTCAGCTTTTCCCGGTTAGGGATCGCCACAGCGGAACTCCGGTCCGCTAATGATTGGCAGTAGATTTTGATGAACGCCGAGGTGCCAGCTCGATGTTCAACCTTCAATGAAGGCACGCCCATTTACACATGTCTTTCAAATGCCCACCCAACTACAGGGAGAACATGCAGACTCCGCACAGAAGGCACTCCCCGCACTCCAGCCGAGAATTGAACAGGAGAACCTCTTGCTGTGAGGCAACAACGCTACCGCTGCACCACCGCAGCTAACCCCAATGCCTAATGTATTTTATAATATATATTGTACATGCGTATAGCTAATGATGGACTCTTACACTGAATGTTATTTTGCTTTATATTTTATTTATATTTTTTACTAGAGTAATGCATTGATCCAAACTAACCAACTGCAGGCATAGCCTGGGTGGGAGAAAGGCACTGCTACAAGTAGCTAGGTAGTTCTTAGGTTCATAGATACTTACTGGGCTATTGATCCATGAGGATCTGTTGAAGTCTAACCTTACATTCCCATAAAGTTTTTTAGCCCTTGTAATTTAAGTACAAATAGCCAAGAGCTGGGTAGAATGTTTGCATGTTACCACTATCCATGAGAGACAAGAATGCTAAGCCAGGGGTGAATTTGTGATTTCCAATCTGTTTTTCCATATTATATTCAAATAGCGTAAGGGAAGTACTTTGCTTTATGTGGAAAGGAAAACAATTTCAAAGAAGTGGTATTCTCTGTGATGCTTCCCTATACTTGCAACATGTTTTATTTATGTTGCAGAAGAGATTAAGGTCTCTAAGTCTTTTGATTTAGTATTTATTCCACAATTGGACTTGCAGATGTACAATAGATCCAAGAGGACAGGCTTTCTGTATGCAAGGCAACAGCTGCCCCTCATTTGTCCGTATGATACTGAGAAGAGGGACAATGGTTTGAGACAGTCAGCATAGTTTTTGAGATTTAGGCCCTTGATTTTCTTGGTGTGGAAGCATTGTGGTCATTCAAATTATGTTAAGTCTTTAGATAGGTACATACCAAAGGAGACATTATACTCAATGATTGGCCTAATAAGTGCCAAATACAGTGGAATGATCACATCCTGGGTCCTAAACACAATACCTTTACTAGTCGACTGCAATAAAAAAGACTTTATTACAAAATAAAAAGGGAAGTTTGTTGTTTACACAGGTTCCCAGGTCCCTAATTACTGAATCAGATCTCAGGGATGTGTAGTCAGTGTGTTAGCTACAGGAGACATACTTGCCAAAGGAGACTATTATCCACTTTTTTGGCATTGAGGTTTTAGTCCATGGTTGGGGGATGGCATAATGGTTAAGGTGTTTACCTCATAAACACAAGGTACAAACTTCAATTATCACATTTGGGGTATCAGCTAAATTTAAAATGGCCTGCAAGGGCAGCTAGCCTAATACTTACTTATGAACTTAAGTAGTAGTGGTTATTCAATGGTAAGGAATAATTTGTCGCTGTTGCTGAGGAGTAGACATTATGTAGTAAAGGTTGGCATAATGATTAAAATGTCTGACAGACAGACATAAGGTACAGTGTTTGATTCTCACCTATGAGAGGGAAATTAGCTAGGCTAAAATGGCCCATTATGGTAGCTAGCTGAGTAATTACTTATGAACCTGTTATGGCACCAATTATTTGTTTGGGAAAGGCACTCTTGCTTTCAATTTAGTTTATGATGGCACTAACTTTGCAGTCATCTGCAAACATGGTCAACCACAACTGCTTTACATTATCCCTGACCTATGAGAAGTAAATGCCAAAGAGGAGTGGCCCAAGGACTGAACCCTGAAGTACACACTAGTGACAGGTCTTTTGAAGGTGGTAGAGCCTCTACCCTAATTTGCTGGTTTCTATTGATGAGCCAGTTTGTTACCCAATGAGTTAAATAAGGAGTAACATTTAAATGGGGCAGTTTATCAACAATACCCAAGAGTGGGGTGGTGCTGAATGCTTTTGTGAGACCTAAATATGCAGTGTGAATGGATTTTCCCTCATCCAATGCTTCAGTAACCTTCTCAAATAAGTATACCAGGTTACGCAGGCACAATCTACACCTGACAAAACCAAACTGGCTTTGATCAAGAGTTTGTAGGTTACCTATTTCATTATTTATTAATTCCATAATGATCCTCTCCATAGCTTTACAGATGAGGCTGGTCAAACTTACAGGTCTATAATTCCCCAGGTCCATTAATGCCCCAAA
This sequence comes from Protopterus annectens, assembly GCF_019279795.1. NCBI lineage: Eukaryota > Metazoa > Chordata > Ceratodontiformes > Protopteridae > Protopterus > Protopterus annectens. Next base: position 313,319,373 of record NC_056745.1, on the reverse strand, counting down.
TTTGTGCACGGAGATGATTGTTGTTTCCCACCATTTAACCACTACAAAGTCTGTTGGGAGATAATATTGAGTAACCTTAGCAGATAGCTTGACAGGTCCTATTTCAGGCTGGTCTGTAGGCAAGCTAGTTTGTTATCCAGCCTCATAGAAGCAGTGTTCATTAATTAATAATTGCAAAAAAATGTTTTGCTGGAATACTGCTAAATATAGTTCTAAGTAGAACAATCTTTTGCTGCAGTATTTGCAAATTGTCATTTGAATGTCATTTTATTTTATTTCCTGCTACTAATTGTTAAATACTGTTTCAGATTTCTGTATGTAAAATGTCTGCCTTTTGGCCCAGGTCATGACTGAAAAAGAGACTCACCAACTTAGCAAACAAAACAAATTAAAAATCCCATTTTGCAGTTAATATTTTCATGCTGCTGTCTTTTGGCTACTGTTAGGGTGAAAAAATGAATTTAGCTTTCCAGATGTTGCTTCCACATTCTTAACAAATGCATGCATCATTTTCAGCTATTGCTCTTCGTTCGCAAGACTGTTTTTAACTGAACAAGTTTAGCTCTGAGCAAGTTATGTACAAATGAAGGTTCCATACATGAATTTAAACAGTTATAGAAATATTCTAGCATTGATAAGCCATAATGCTTCTGAGTGATGCCAAGAAAAAATGTAACCAGCTGTATTACAAATGGAATACCTGTATGTTCCCTTAACTATAGATGCCATTTATTGAGAAGTAAAGGTACAATAAACATCATGCTTATATCTTAGGTGACAGTATACTCTGCACAGTAAAACAACTAGTCTTCTGCAATGTAGAGCCTCATCTAATGCTGAGCCATCTCATCTGCAAGGTTTCTCTATGATTTGCTGCTCAAACGTGATCTCAGTGCCTCTTACTGCAATGTGCAGCAAGACAGAAATGAGAAACACTACAAATCATTGCTCAGAACGTCAATCACAAATTTCTTAGTCAAACTGCACAAAGTGAAACTAGTTGTACTAATTTTTTTTCAAGGGGCTTTGCCCACCGCTACCCCACGGGTATGCACTTTATACTCCCCATACCCCTGCTACTGCTAATAATGCCAAAACTGCTGAATCTTGGAATAAGGGCAATTCTCCAAGATGCCACAGTCTCTGTCTTGGTATGCATATCACATTAATCACACTTATTGGTCACCCTCTTAAGTTAGATATTTTGAGTCTCACATTTCTGCCTGATGCTCTGTACAATGTCTAGCTGTTTTGCACTAGTGCATTCTGGGGGGGGGGGGCGGGGGAGTACTTTGACAAATGTACTGATATATATCTCCTTGCAGTAAGGGATCTCTTGCAGACATTTCTATGCAGGTTAGTGAGGTGGAGGTGGGAAAAGCTCCTCATACAAACACTTTAAAAATGGTACAAATAGTTTTACTTTTTGCAATTTGACTAAGAAATCAGAGTTTTGTGACCATTGCCAACATACTGCTTTTGGATTAAGATATTTTTTCCACTGCTTACCAAAAACTAAGCTTTCTGCTCTGATATTTGAGCTCAGCTGTACATCTTTTAAAAACACTGAAGCAGATCAGCAATGCAGAAACAAAGGTGGCCACACTCGCAATGTTATGATGATAATGAGAGTAAATACCTAATACACAAACAAGACTGGTCCAAAGGTGCAGGGGGGAAAATCCCTGACTGTTGTCCAAATGATAGGTGTTCATCTGGTGGCTCAGGTGATCAAGGGGTTGGGCCAGGAGGATGGGAGTAAGGGGCTGGTGTTACCTCACCCAATCTTGGGAGGGGTAAGGTGGCCATGATGAACTGATTAGGTGAAACCTACAAGGAGCACTTGGTATTGCCCCCTAAGCTTGCTCTGGAAGTCACGTGATTAGGAGCACTCAGCATTGCCTCCTAAGCATGCTCTGGAAGTCACGTGATCAGGAGCACTCGGTATTGCCTCCTAAGCATGCTCTGGAAGTCATGTGTGATAATATGAAGCTCCCCCACAGTGTTCAGTAATTGTAGAGCTGAACGTAACTGCTGTGGTGTTTATGGCTTGGGGAGGGTCCTCAACTGCCTGATAAACTGACTGGTTGACCCCTTACCACCTGACTCTCACATCTTATAGCGGAATGGGGCTGGTGTGCCTGTAGCAGAGAATAAATGGAATGTAAGACTCTCACCGTGGAAGTAGGTTGGCCTGTGGAAGTAGGTTGGCCTGGTTCTTGTCTTGGTTATGGAGTATCTATGCCTTCCTAAGGGCTGGTAATGAATGGGATGCAGAACTCTCACCATGTTCTAGAAGAGGCACAGTATATAGCATAGCAGATTACGGACTGCTTAACCTTCCCAATGTCTTAGATCCTGTCTCTCAATGGAGGAACAAATGTGTCAGTTTGGATGCAGGCAGTTGGTCCACTGGCTCAGTCAAACAAATGACAGGAAACAGAAATGTATAATTTCATGGATAGCTTCAGGACCCCTTTAAAATTTGATCAAAAGAGCAAAGCAAAATATATTAAAGGGCTAGATAAATATGAACATTACTTAAATTAATGAAAGCCTAACTTAATCAAGCTAATCATCTGGACACTAATATAAAGATCATAGTCTTCTACGTAATTAAAAAGGCTTTGAAACATTGTTCCACTGCCAATCACTTTCCTTTTTGCTAATGCCTGACATTTAATAGCATTATTAGCAATCTGTATTCTTTCATATCCAAAAACTACAAATATATGTGTAATTCATATGTGTTTCATTTTGATTAAAGCATGATAGCTGTAATTGCCCTGATACTTTTTCCTTAAAGTGCTGATCTAGGTTCTCATACAGCTAGTCAGGCAATAGTCTATGATATCCATGCAAATATACTACTGCAGTCAGTGTGGTGTTTGTGTTGTGATTACTCAAAAACTGGAATGCACCTGGAAAAAGTAGTACTTTAATGCACATAAGCATGTAATCTAAAACAGACACCGCTAAAACAGTCTGTCCTACTGCTAGCGCTTTCATTTCCTGAGATGAATGAATGCATTTTAGAAAGTATTTAGTTAATACTTCTTATGTGGTTTAAAAATATTGCAAACATGGTTACCAGGGACACTGATTTTCTAGTTTTATAAGAATAATACCATAAAATCCCAAATTCAAACTATATGACTAGTGAAAAAAAATTGTCTTTCTTGGAATTTAGCATTTCAGACCAGGGAAATTATTTGCCATAAATTCTATGCCTTCTTTTATTTGCCAGTAATAATCCTGCCAGACTGTCAGTTTGCTTTGTGAGTATTCTGTATTTAGAACTTTGCTTTTATTTTTTATAAGTAAAGATTATGATAGAATCATGATGGCAACAGGAAATTATATTTAAAATCATTGACATTATTTCCAAATTTCATCTGATGAAAGTGGAATTTTTTTTTTGTTTGTTTATTTATTTATTTATTTTTTTTTTAAGAACCATACATCAGTGTCCTGGATGGCTGTTAGTGGTATTTGCAAATTATACTGGTATAGAACTTGGCCATCACCACCACAATGGAGCTTCAAAAACATATGCCATCTATCACGTTCATGTTTGTGTCAGTAAAACTGAAAACAGATTTATCAAAGTTAAAGCGCAGAATCTTAGAGGAAGAACTGACTTTTAATTATTTATTTTTCTTATCTATTAAGGGGTGCAATTTCAGATAATCTTGCCTCGAATAAACACTTTTTAGGAAGCAATATGACAAAAAATAACAACAACTATATTACCTTGTATAACAAGCTTGTTTCCTGTAATAACCAAACCATGCTTAATTAAAGCATCGATCCTATGTGATATAAGCCATGTTTTAGAAAGTAGTGATTATTCTTAAAAGAACCAGCATTTTATCACAGAGACATTTCTTGTGGTTCATCAATGCTGCTTGCAGTTTTATCCCACCTTCTCCTGATACTGGATAGATGTTTTGGTCTAGGCAAAATCGAAAAATGGTATCAGCTTGTCTCAAGTAATAGCAAAGCTGCCTTTGACCAGCTGTAACATCAATGCCATACTAATTCATTAAAAAACAGATTTGTTTACTAATTGCAAACACCATATACCACCATACAAATAATTGTATGCTTTAAATGTTTTGTTGGATTTGATCCTGTTTGTGAAGCCTGGGCTGAGCCTAAAAATGATTTGGTTGAATCATTTCAGTCAAAAATACTTATCTAAACAATCCTATTTTTGTTTGTAATTTACTATAGAGTTGACTGGTAAGAGAAGTTTTATTTGAATTAATATTTTATTTTTCATCACTGTTTTTTACTGTTTGCAGGAAGGAAGGGATAGCTTGTAGACAAGAAAATTTACTTTGATTTATATTTTGTTGTTTTACCTTTAATTTTCACTGTTGGTTGTTCGAAAGGGATAGGTTTTAGACAGGCAAGCTCTAGCCATCCCAAGGGGCCTAGTCAGCTATAAATTTACACAGATTGCAGAGAGGACAATCCAGAGCTTATCTAAACAATCATATCTTGGTTTGTGATTTATTGATCTTTACTGTTAAAAAGAAGTGCGACTGCGAGCGATAGTGAGCAGAAGTTACTGCACATAAAGGAATTACAGTTTGTGTCTGACTTTCAGATCTTGTACAATCAGAACAACAACTTTTTTGTGCTTACTTTAGTATTTAGTTGTATATTGCTTGTATGATTTTATCATAGAATTTGATTTAAGTTCTCTTTGAATTCTATTGCTACTGATTTTGGCTATTATTTTCTTTTGCAATTTTTTATTCATTTGAAGCTGAATATGGATTCCTTAAATGAGTATTTCATTAATGATTTGCTAATGCACAAATATCTTGTAGAGTGTAATAACTGCTATGCATATTTAAAGGTAACAGCTGATAATACTGGTGATCTGTGTTCCTCATGTTAAAAGTTGGATGATTTGCTTACCATTAGAAGTAAATCTAGACTTAATGATGGTGACTGCACTTGTGCAATTAGCATGGCTTGGAGAATTGTTATATATACTAATAACTGGACTGGTGAGATAAACAATGTTAGGCAAAGAGCAAACAGAACACATTTAGGAAATTATGTTTTTATTGTCTGTAAAGATCATTCAGCCCCTATGAAATAAGATGATGCCCCTTTGTGAGTTATTTCTGCAGCCTTTCCAGTTGTTGTAGATGTCTTGTGAGGTACATACCAAAAGGGGCATTGTACTCTATAATGGGTCTAATGAGTGATGAGTAGAGGGGAACAATTACCTCTTTTTTCCTGGATGAGAAACATTTTGTGATGAGGTGTGCCACTTAGAAGGATTTCCTGACTACTGTGGCAATGTGATTATCAAAGGAGAGATTACTGTCCACCTGTGTCCCAAGGTCTCTTATCACACTTTCAGTGTTAAGTAGACTACTGCATATGTGGTAGTTCATGGCTACAGATTTTTTACCAAAAGGGATGACAATGCACTTTTTGGCATTGAGCTTGAGGCCATGGCTTTGACACCAGGCATCTGTCTCAGTGAGGCCCTTTTGTAGGATGTCCACATCATTAGGAGTTTTTATTATGGCTCCTAGTTTGCAGTCATCTGTGAACTTCATTAGCCAAAGACCCTCTATGTTAGCCTGAACTTCAGAGAAGTAAATACCAAACAGGAGAGGACCCAGGACTGAACCCTGTGGTACTCCACTTGTCACTGGACTGAAGTCAGATTTGGAGTCTGCTACTTTCACAGTGTGGGTTCTGTCAGTGAGGCAGTTGGCAACTCATCTTGTGACATAGAGATTTATACCTAGTTTATCATAACCAACTAGTTTATCTTAGAGATTGTATTATTAGAGGAACTGATACTTACATTTGCAGAGAAGATAATGAACATGGACTACTGTTATGCTTGCCAGGAGCAAAAATAGAAGATGTGAGACAAGCCTTGGAATTCCTTAATGTAAGGAAGTACAGATCTGTTTTTATTCATGTTGGTACAAATGATCTCATCTGCCAGGACTCTCTGACTGTTAGGAGGGAGCTTACAACCCTGTTAGATAGTAGAGCTTGTACTGGTATTAGGACATATTTTTCACAAATCACATATTGGAAGGATAGTCAGGTCACCGTGAATGAAAAGACTTTTTGGGTAAATACCTACAGTGAAAATAACGTCCCATTTAAAAAAATGGAAATGTGTAGAGTATCCAAGCCTGGTTTTGGGCACACGTGTTCAGACAGATGGCGTGCATTTGTCAAGATCAGGGAAGAGGATTTTTGCAACACATATTTTGCAATATTTGACAAACACTAGGCAGGATTTTTGCCAGGTCGGAAATTTAACAGTTCACAGACGGCAGCATTTGATGCATCTCTGATGGTTCTTAATGCTAGGAGCATTAATAATAAAGTTTTTTTTAATTGGAAAATTTGATACATTTCCAGAAGTCTGATGTTGTTGTTTATGAAACATGGTTAAAGAATAATGACTGGAAAACAGTTTTGTCAGGGTATAAATGTTTTTACTGTAACAGACATTCTAACAAAAAAATCAGGTGGAGGTGTTATGATAGGGATTAAAGTTAGATATGAGACGTAATTATTACATCTTCCATGATAACATCAATACTATAGACTGTGTAACTGTGACAATAAAGACAACCCTGGAACATATAACAATTGGAGAGTATAAACCAGTAAAGTTAAGTCCTGATGACCTAGAAGACTTCATACTTTTCTTGCATGGAACACATAAGAGAAGAATAATATTAGCTGGGGACTTAAATTTACTGGAAACAGACTGGAATAATATTGAACAACATTAGTAAAGAAATTATTCACAATGTATCTTCAGAAACAACAATTGCTTCATATTTTTACAAAAAAAAAAACCTGCCAGGGGACGGAACATACAAGACACTGTTTGACTTCCTAAAGAAATTACTGTTACTTCAAATCAAGTTTTATCACCATCGATGTGCAGTGATCATGGGGTTATAAAGGTTAATTTGTCATTAGATAATTCTCCCAAAACTCTAAACCAATGCACAGAAGATTAATTGCAGATTATATGGATGCAAAGCAGTCACTATGTAAAACTAATTGGAGTGATGTGTTCGGTGGAAAAACTGCAGATAGAATGTAGAAAGTCTTGAAATAGAAATTGTTTGAGTGCAGAAAAAAAATAACAAAAAAAATGTTTAACAGCAGGATCTAAGCATACAAAATAAGGGGATATGTTTCCATAAGAACAAGATAGCAATTAATGTGATAGACAAAAAATATAAGAAATGGAAGACAGGTCAACTACAACTTTGAAAACTGAAATTAACAAACTGGACAAATAAATTAGGCATAGTATGAGACAAGATCAAGAACATTTTGAAGAAATTTATATGAAGATATTGAGCATAATAGGGAAACCTTTTTTATAGATACACAAGATGTAGGAGTAAAGACATACAAATGTATAGACTGTGTGCAGATTCTAAAATTTATTCTCAGACACAGATTATAGACGTATTTACATTATGCTAAACAGTTTGGCTTCATAAAGGGGGTGATAAGTTGTCCATCCAGGTAACCTCAGATACTGGAATCAGATTAGATTATACTGAAAAAGAACTGCACAAACTGGATTCAAACAAAGCCCAGGGAGGAGATAGAAGTAGTAATAATGACCTGAGAACATTTCAGCAAGAACTTATATTACCATTATATCTGTTATTTACTAGGTCATATAAATATGGGGCGATTCCTCAAGATTGGAGACATGCACTTATTAAACCTGTCTTCAAGGGAAAGAGGAGTAGGACAAACCCAGAGTCATACAGACCCGTAAGTCTATTTCATGTTGTGGAAAAGTAGTGGAGAAGGTAATATTGGATAAGTCATTGTCAGATTTGTGTAGGTTGAGACTTGAAATAACATATCAGCATGCATATTTTGAAAATATATATATATTACCACCTGTAACATGATATTCTGTAACAATATAATAACAGCTATGAATGAAAAGTTGTGGTGTGATATAATTTATATACTGTAAATTTAACTTCAGCATTTGACAGGGTCATACACAAAACACTGATCAATAAATTGGAACAACTGGGTATCGATGTATTCTTGTTTAGATGGTTAGCTGCATGGCTTACAAATAGGACATGGCAAGTATCATACAGCAACTGGACAGGTGAAGTTCTTGGTTACAGTTAGGGTATCCTACAAGGCTCTGTCCTAGGCCCTTACTTGTTTAAATGCTATCTTTCAGACCTAACATCTTCATCTGAGGTGTTCTACAGTCTATATGCAGATGACCTGAAATTGAGTAAACTGATTACATATGTTACAGATAAGGCATCTCTGCAAAAGAATTTGACTTGAATTGACCATTTGGGCACAGGAGAATAATATGCTGATAAATACATCAAAAACTATACATATGAGATTTGGGAGACATAAATAAATATTTAATGCAGCATGCAGTGATTGAGACTCTTGATTCATTTCAGGACCTGGGTATATGGGTAGGTCCAGCTTTGAGTTTTTCTAATCATATCAACCATTTGGTTAATGATAAATATAGTACTATAGGTTGTATAAAAACATTTATAAAGTCTAGGAAATCAGAAATGATGAAGTCATTTTTTGTTAGATACAAAAGACCCAAAACTGAGTATGGAATAACAATATGGAAACCTTATAAGAAAATAAACAAGAGTAAACTGGAAAGAGTACAGCAGAGATATACCAAAGCCATCCGTGGATGTGAAAATTTAAGTTATTATGAAAGACTAAAAAATCTGAACATGAACATTGTCTCTTATAGATATCTAAGAGGAGATATTGTTCAGGTATATAGGGTATTTGAAGACAACTATCTCAGGGAATGTTTGGGGTAATCAGAAAGTACTAGAGAATCATCAGACAGCCTATGTTGAAGCTTCCAATGCAAAACCAAGTGACGGCCAACCACGGCTGGCATAACAAAACTTTATTATAAAAATGATGAGTACGTTCTTTCACGACCTCCTGGTCACTTCCTCAGACTCAAACATATCAAAACCATCATCAAATTGCTTAAATAGCAGTCTAAGCCAATTAAAGCTTCTCACTCATTGTTAACTTAAAGACACATTAACACTATAAAAACTTCCCAAACAAAAAGAACTAGGTAAAAGGAAAAAACGAGCAGGCTCCAAGAACACAAAAACACTATTTATTAATGTGACCGCTTTTGTTAGAGAAAATGCTCCAACTTCTTCAGACAAAACCTAAGACAACAGAAAACACTTTATATAGTGTTAAAAACCAATAAATCAATTAGGCCCCATCCCTAATTGGTATTTGCCACGTATTATAAGTGCATTAACAATATACACTCACTACCTTAAATTGTTCATTGTAAAACACATTAACACTATAAAAACCTATTAAATAAAGTACTATAACATACACTGCCCATCAATGTGGAAGTGTGTCTGCACGTAACAAGAATTTCAAGGAGACAGCATTATTTATTCCTGGTATTTTGTCTGCATTAAAATATATTATCTGTTTCACTTCAGCTATCTCCGTTCTGTTCCTAATATCTCCCCCTCTAATATTCTCTTTTATAATCTCTATTACAAAAAACCTAATGCGTTCTCTTAAAGTACAATTTATTTTTCCTATATAGAATGCTCTGCATTCTATACAGAAACTATAGTAAACAACATTCCTCAAAGTACAATCAGCATAGAACTTTCGTTTCAAGCTGGTCCCTAATTGTGTATTTAAAAAGTTAGGGCCTACAATAAATAAAATTACAAACACTGCAGTTTCTACAAGGATAGGTTCCTTGTCTTTGTGAAATAACTAACAGCTTACCTACTCCTGCCCTATAACATAACTGTCCCTGCAGTGATAAATTATTTTTAAAAGAAAAGAGAGGTGTATCACCAATTATACCACTCATATCCTCAGAAGCTTTCAAAATATTCCAGTTCCTTTTTACAATCTCATAATAGGTATTCACATTAGTAGAGAAAGTCATAGGAACTCTAACATGTCTATCTTCTTTACCACCATACCTCACTCTATCTTCTGTATTGCGTTCTGAAAAATAGGGTCTTCTTTTCATCATTCTCTCTTGTAACAGAATAGATATACAATCAATTATATCTTTATCAGAATACCCTCTTGATAGAAAATCTCTCTTCCATTCATTTAAAGCTTCCATTAAGGAATGCTCCTGATTATGCAATGCTCCTTAGAATATTTCAATGTGAACTTAAGAAAAGGCGTAGTACCACCCAGGTAATCAATTAACTCCAGCAACATTTCACTTGAACCTCTCCATACAAAAAATATCATCCACAAATCTTACATACCAAAGTAGAGAATCTGTAAATCTATTGTTCCATAGCACATGCATCTCTTCCCATTGTAGCAATGACAAGTTGGCATGGCTATTCACACAAGCTGTGCCCATAGCCATGCCAACTTTTTGCAAAACGAAAGTGCTGTTAAAAACAAAAACATTATTCTCTAAATCTATTCCTAGTAGGGTACGTATAAGATCAATTTTTTCTGATGTTAAACCCTTATTTGTCACTAAAATTACTATATTGAAAATTCTATAGGAATGGGAAGTGTACAATTTGGTTTTCTGAGAGAGCAGTTGATGTATGGAAGAGACTACCAAATTACATTTAAGCAAGTACTAGTTTATATATTTTTAAGAACAGTCTGGACACTTATTATGGGAATAAGTGTTTTGGTATATTGGCAAGCTAGAAGTACATTAATGTCCATGCTTGAAATAGCTGTATATATGTATTTATGTAAATACCTATATACACACACAGCCATATATGCATGCATACATAAACTACTACAGTGTAAAACTCCAGTTTAAGAAAGAAAAATGTCACTGATTTTTAAGAAAATACATAAGAAATCAGCATTGGAAGGGTAAACAATGAATTAATTTAATTTATAAAGTCCTTCTAATTGCCATTCTGCTAACACATCAAAAATTTGTCTCATTCATTCTGGCCCAAGTAAAAAATTTAGTGAAACAGACAAAACTTTATCTTATTTGCTGCTCACTATGTTTCTTATTCACAAGCACAGAAATTCTTTAATAGTGTTTTTGAAGATACTTCTTTCACCCAACGAATAGCAAAACAGTTTCCTATTTATACTCTGCTGGAGATGCCATTCCACAACTAAAGGGACGCAGAACTGTAATATTGAAATGGTAATACCATGCAGCTGTTTATAACATATCTAAATCAATTTATTCAGGAAAGTTTAACAATTCTATTTAACTCTTTAGACCCTCCCAATGGGAAAGAAGTAATGACGTGCACATAAATCCTATATATTACCTTTGATTTTACTTGTAATTAAAAAAATATATTGTGCAGAAATGGAAAATCAGAACTATACTGTCAATTTATTTGCTGTGTAAAATGATCTGTGCAGAAATTTCCAAGTATAAATTCACCAAAATCGTGTATTATATGTTGATTTAATAGAGTACAATAAGTTGGTTTTATTTTCTGTAGTTAGATTAATTGTGACCTTTAGTAATAAATTCCAAAAATTTTGTCTGAGGTTAACTTTATAATTTATTAATAGTTTGTATTGATATGGAGCAACAATCCATGGAAGAAGGTAATTTCTCTTACAGAGACATTGAGAATGGACTCAAACTCTTCTTGAAAGAATTGTAAGAGAAGGAAAAAAAACTTTTGTCTAAAACAGCATATGTATCAGTCTTGGATTGGTTTATTTTATTTTATATTTTGACTCAGGCTGATGTAAATAATGTAAATAATTAGTTATTTTGTTAAAATTTTCATGTTTTTGGATAAATTACTAGTAATTAATTGTTGAATTTAAAAAAAAAACAATAAAAAAAATTTTGAGTAAAAAAAGAACTATCCTGTCAATAAATGAAGTACACTACTTGCCAAAGAAGTACTACCTACTTGAGTCATTTTTAGTCAAACATTAATTTAAAATTTCAGCCACAAGTAAACATGCTCACTTTTTGTACTTAAGACAATATTTGATTATTGAATGTGTTTTTCTTGCTTATAAAGCCTAGCCCTTTTGCTACATTACTCAAACAGATTTATTGGTATTTTTTTCATATGTTTAAGATATTTAATATTGACACCAACTTTCTAGATGGTCTTAATCCAGAAGTATGTAGCCTGTAAATTTGTGTACCTATGAGACAGTAGCGGACATCCCTAACTTGTAATTAAGAACCCTCACTTTCTAGGAAATTCTTTTTGAAAAAGATATATTTTCATATTCATTATTTCAGTCTTTTTCCTTTTCCATCTTTTTAATGGTTTTCAGGTATCTAGACATTCCCTTCGAAGTTAAAAACTGGAAATATTAAACGCATGTTTATAGTAAAATTGTAGTATTAATACTGGATACCTCAGTATTCTCACTGACTTCAGCAAATCTGATAACTTTACCAAGTAACTTAATAACATAGTGCAAAGGTGTATTCTGAAAGGATTTCAGTTTATCTCCTTCCCTTAAAGTACACATCCTTCAATGTTTGAAGAAAGTGACAAGTTGACAAGTGTCAAATTTTTGACTAGTGTCAATTTTTTTATTAATGACAAAGATTTGTTGAAAAAATGTCACAAGATTATATGTATATCATCAATGTCTGCATTTTACAGTGTACCTGGAAAATATATACATGCTTTAATCTGAGCATTTATATTAATTTCTTGCAAAGTGTACCCCTTTTTAACTATTAATGAAAAAGTGGTATAAAAATATTTTCAAGGAAAAAAGAAAAAACTTAATTGATTTAACTTTTTCCCTCATCAACATCAGTATAAACTTAAATAAATGTTAAAAAAGAGCAACATTCATCCTATCTTGTCTGTATTTTACACATAATCTTCCTAAATCATTAGGATTGTTTTCCTAACAGTTTTATATAATATATAATAGATGGAAGCATTTATGGAGGCCATGGAGGCCTTGACATAGGTGATACAGCATACAAAGCACTTCTGTCATGGTCCAGTTAGCACTTGCATGTACTTAAATCACAGCTTTGTATAGCCACTGGTTGATCCTTGGGGGTAACACCTGGATCATGGAATAACCGAGCTTCAGGGTGTTAATGCACAACATAGGGCCACTCCACAATGACATGTGTTTGTGTGTGTGTGTGTGTGTGTGTGTGTGTGTGTGTGTGTGTGTGTGTGTGTGTGTGTGTGTGTGTGTGTGTGTGTGTGTGTGTGTGTGTGTGTGTGTGTGTGTGTGTGTGTGTGTGTGTGTGTGTGTGTGTGTGTGTGTGTGTGTGTGTGTGTGTGTGTGTGTGTGTGTGTGTGTGTGTGTACGTGCATGCATGTTTGTGCATGTTTGTGTGTGCCCATGCATGCGCACGGTATAGTATGGTAATGAGTGGTATGGTATGGTATGGTGTGTAATGGTAAGGTATGGTATGGTATGGTATGGTACAGTACAGTATGGTACAGTACATAAAAATGACCTGTCCATAGATACTGGGCAATGTCTGCTTGCAATAACATGTTACACAACTTACCTAGTGCATCCCTCACAGACACATGTGCACTCAGAATATATGCTACTACAAGTGTTCTCAGTTGCATTCTTGATGTTTCTGGATGGTCATTTGTGACTAGATCAGGCTGATGTGCTGCCAATGTCCTACATAACTGGTATTTGACAGTACTCACCTGTAGCATCCCCAAAAGACATCAAGACAGTCCTGACCAGCCCTGCCCCAACATGAAATTCACCAATGTGAATACATGTCATGTCAGTGGCTCCACTCAGTGTCATAAGAAACTGCTTAGTGTCTATCAGCTAATAGGTGTGGCCCTGGTGGCCAACTTGTCCACAACTATGTTTTGTGTCTTGTTCTTCACATGAAGGATAATGTTGTTAGCCTACAACACACCTGCAGAACTGTCTGGTTATGTTCACCTATAGCATTTATTTGCAGCATGGCACCATTTCCTGCCACACCTGGCCTATGAAGGACTTGTTTGCCTTATCCTTGCTTAGGATTCTCCTGCTATGGATGTATAATGACTGCAACAGAACATCAGTTTCTTGGGGCAGTTAAACTTTCTATGTTCTGGCATTCTTTTGGTACCGTGACAGTTCCAGTACACCCATGTCTTTGTGTTTGTGAATCAAAGTGTGTATACATGACCATCTATGTCAGGCAACATCCACCACCTAACTGCCCCTGCTAAACCTGTGGTAAGTACAGCTTTGAGGAATGCTATGACATAACTGCCAGGATACTGCCAGATGATGGTAGCTGTGAGCATGTTATCCACATATGCTACCACTTACACCAATGCCTAAGGCACAGTGTGTACTAAATGCAGTATAGGCCCAGCACCCCCTTCTATGCAGGTATGCACTTAGCCTCTCTGTGCTCTACCTGCAGCCCATTTCCAAAAAATAGGTAAGCTCTGATGCCTGTTGTTTGAACTTTGTGTGTTTGTCACCCCCAAAGACATTCCTGTGCAGTGAGACATGGATGGATGTGCTTCCTGGAACAGAATTTGGTCTGTTCATTCCCTGTGCCCTTCCTAGTTGCAAATTCCCCCCACCCTATGATTGCAATATGACCTGCCTATTTTTGTCCTTACTGTTTTGATCATCTCTGCCCCAGTACATCATGTTATAACCCCACCAGGGCCATTGTATTGTTAGTTGTACACCATGGAGCTCTTCCAACACTGTGATGTGAATTTCCAGAATTTCTATTTGCTATCACTTTTCCAGTATGTTCATATTCTCCAGTATCTTCTTTATTCTGTAGTCTATCAGTCTATGTATGCAGTTACTCATATTATTGTGCTATCAAGGAGGCATAGCACAGCAATTATGTAAATGAAGTGAAGTAGAGTGATGGTCTCCATACTGCACAAATAATGGATGACACTATCGGCTCTATTCCATGCTATGAGGCCTGGTCCACTTCGTTCACGTGCAGTAGGTTTGCCTGGTACTGAAGACATGCCAAACACTCTAGGTGTCAAAGTAAGTATACTGCATTGCAGGTTAAGTGCACTGTATTAGAGGGTAATTATACTGTGCTGGAGTTTAAGTGCACTTTATTACAGGAAAATTATACTGCACTGCAGTGTAAGTCCACTGTATATAGGGTAAGTATACTGCATTGCAGGTTAAGTGCACTGTATTACAGGGTAAGTATACTGTATTGTAGGTTAAGTACACTGTATTTCAGGGAAAGTATACTATACTGAAGTGTAAGTACACTGTATACAGGGTAAGTATACTGCATTGCATGTTAAGTATTCTGCATTGCAGAGTAAGTGTACTGCATTACTGCCATAACTGTATCTGTGCTCAACCTAGTTACCATACCGTAGACTACTTCTTTCCATTTTACAACCCAACCATTCCATAATTGTTCATTGCACTTGTAAGACTATTATTTTGTAAGAAATCTTTAAGTGTGTTACTGTGCTTCACATTGCCAATTATTCCTGAAATTGCACATATATGACAATTGTTGACAGTTTGCATACCACTGTAGTGAGGCTTCTTTTTTTTTATTTGAACTATTATTACAGCATTACTCAGCTGATCACTGCCTATTATGATTGGAAATTTTAGGCACGTTATCTGTTACTGTCTAAAACTATGCCAGTAATCCCTGCATTTCCCATGATGCATATGCTGACTTTACACATGCTATTTTTCACAGCAGTCAACATTTAATAATTTTATCACTACATTATTTTCTATTGCAGATGCACAGTGTTTCCCTGCAGTGTGCTACTGTCCTAAACACCGCTGACACTGACACTGTCATTTATATTCTTACTCACCAGTGACACTGACACTGCCTTTCATATTCCTACTGACCAGTGACACTGACAGTCTCATTCATATGTCTATACACCAGTGACACTGACACTGCCATTCATATTCCTACACATCAGTGATGCTGACACTGATACTGCCATTCATATGTCTATACACCAGTGACACTGACATTGACACTGACATTCATATTCCTACTCACCAATGACACTGACACTGACATTCATATTCCTACACAACAGTGACACTGACACTGACACTGACATTCATATTCCTACAAAGCAGTGAGACTGACACTGACACTGCCATTCATATGTCTATACACCAGTGACACTGACATTGACACTGACATTCATATTCCTACTCACCAGTGACACTGACACTGACACTGCCATTCATATGTCTACACACCAGTAACACTGACACTGCCATTCATATTCCTACTCACCAGTGACACTGACACTGGCACTGCCATTCACATGTCTATACACCAGTGATGCTGACACTGCGATTCATATGTCTATACACCAGTGACACTGATACTGGGATTCATATTCCTACACACCAGTGACACTGACACTGACACTGCCATTCATATGTCTATACACCAGTGACACTGACACTGACACTGACATTCATATTCTTACACAACAGTGACACTGACACTGACACTGCCATTCATATTCCTACAAAGCAGTGAGACTGACACTGACACTGCATTCATATGTCTACACACCAGTGACACTGACACTGCCATTCATATTCCTACTCACCAGTAACACTGACACTGCCATTCATATTCCTACACACCAGTGGCACTGCCATCATATCCTCGATTGGTGTCTTCAGTCCTATCATAGGTGTTGCCCAGCCATTGATATACACTGTTCTGCTGTTTTTCTCATTCCAAGTCTTGTCTGAATAGTACCACTTCATACTAATAATTGTGTCTGTGTCCTTTCTTTTTAATTATGTTGATTTATTATTTTGTTTTTCTCCATTTCTTTTCATTTTCTTTTGTCAGGATCAACCATAGTGCAGGCAGCAGTGCAACCATTTAATGGCCAGTGTACCAAGAAATGAGTCCCCAGCCCTGCTTCTCTGCAGGACAATGAAAGTCACCCTGTGATATTTAACCTGCAGGGCTGACTGGTGGCCTCAGATGTTGTTTCCCCAGTGGGTAGCATAGGCTTCATCAAGGAGTGGTACAGTGAACTGTCTTAGGTAACTCAGTGTGAGGTGCTATTTGTTGAAAGGGGATGAGGTTTGCCAGTGGCTCAATACCCACACTGGCATCCTGGATGCAACTTCATGCCTGGCAGTCTGCACAGAATGGTATATTGGCACCCTGGAGTACATCCTCATGTCTGTCAGTCTGCACTGGGTGTTACATTAGCACCCTGGAGTGCAGTCTCATGCCTGGCAGTCTGCACAGAATAATATATTGGCACCCTGAAGTGCATTCTCCTATCCAGCAATTTGCACAGAGTATTAAATTGGCACCCTTGAGTCCATCCTCATGTCCAGCAGTCTTCACAGAGAGTTACACCGGTACCCTGTTGTGCATCCTCGTGTCTGGTAGTCTGCACAGAGTATTACATTAGCACCCTGTTGTGGATTCACATGTCTGGCAATCTGCACAGAGTATTATATTGGCACCCTGAAGTGCATACTCATGTCTGGCAGTCTGCACAGATTATTAAGGATGTCAGCTGTTATAGAGCACATCACTCAACCAGATAGTGATCTGGGGCAATTTGGAAAATTGGGATAGGTACCTCAAATATCTTCTGGACCGCATACCTAGTAATACCTTATGCAAATGGTGTCATGCAGCTTCCTGGCCCTGATCACTAGACCATCAGCACCACAGCCCAGTCTTGATGATACCCACAAAGGTGGCCAAAGGCTGTCCTCACTCCAACCTATGCCTCAACATGGTGTTCATCTTCCTTGTGTATCACACCATCCCCTGTTTGTAGTCCACTCCATCCATCATCAGTTGTCATACTCTATGTGGATGTCTCCATTGTGCTCCCTTTAGTATCATCTTTGCTGTGTTATATGTTTAGAAGTCTGCCCCTGCTGAAAATTTCTATGCACTCCTTCCTACTAATATTTTCCCCATGCTTCCAACTCCTCTACTACACTTTTCTAAAAAGGGCACCTATCTGTTCCCCTACCCATTACTGCTCTTCTCTTCCTTCTGTCCTTGCATGTTCCCTTGCTTTTTCTTTCCCCTTTCTGACTGTACTATCACCCCTTTTCCTTCCTACAGATGTAAAATATATAACCAGTTAAAACTTTTCTCTGTATCTCTTACATGACTACCAACTGTGCCTTGTAACACACATGCAGTGTTTTAATATGCATTATATTGGGCATGCAACTTGATTGCCAATATTCCCATGTCACGTGACTACTTTTACTCGCTTATTTGGTGACTACCATTTTTGCAGCTGCATGTCTCAGAAACATTATAAGTGTGGGGTGATGGGGGCAGTGGCAAAAGGTGTTTTTTTTTTTTTTGCTATTTAATCGAAGAACTGAGTGGACAGGTTGCCAGACTGAGGATGAGCACTGGTCACTAGATGAGCCACCTATGGTTCTGACATGACTTAATTACACAGAACAATCCCTGGCATGTGTGCAGACTGTGTAATTTAACATCTTGCACATTACTTATCATAACCCAGTCATGTTACTGTTCTTTGAATACCCCCTGCAGTGTTGATGGATAATGCCTTGAAAATATTTCAGCTTTTAAAGATCTTGGAGTACTCATCAATGAAATGCTATTTTTTTGCCTACCATGGGTCCAAGAATTAAAAACTGGGATTCCAAGTTGGTGATGTATATAAATATTAAATGAAAAAAAAAATAAATATATTAATTCTACTGTTTGCAAGCATTATCAAAGCTGACTCGTGGTTGTCTATTTTGACATCATAAAACAAAATTTAGGAGTAGGGAACCAGGAAAAACTGCAGCACATATTTACTAAGAAAATTGTTAGTGTACAGACATTATCTTACAGTGAAAGACTAGAAGGGGAGGGAGGGAGAATTCTTCCTTTTTATGTGGAAACACAGGGAGTTGTGGGTAGGAAGGTGGGTATAAGGATGTCAGCAGAGGAGGGCACAAAAACATATGCATTGTATCTGATAGAAGACTTCATGGTGATCCGATCAACTACAAGACCTGTGGAGACCCTTGATCTTTGGAAAGTACAGGATTAAGATCTTCTAGTGCATATGAAAACACCACAAAATGGACATGCAATGTAGTAGTAGATGAGGCATAGAAGAAACTCTGAAAATGGTTAAAACTTCCAGACAACAGAAACTCTTAACAAGCATCTGCACCACTTACCTGACCTGAACCTGAATGGCAAAGCTTTATTTCACCTCTGCACAGTTCCATGGGTAGTAGTCCATAAACAAACATTATGGACAAACACAAAGCTCCTCGCAATGCAGGAAGACATTCTATTTAACAAAGTCTTATTTGTTTCATTGTGTAGTCTTATGATGCATTTAAGTGCAGCGAAATGCTGTAAAAATTATTCATGTATCAATGGCTGATATCAACCAAATAGCACAGCAGAAAAGTGATGATATTTAATAAAATGAAGGATAATACCACCTCATAGTAGGAGATAAGATGCTCAAAAATTATTGTTCATTGACGGAAAAGCAACTTACATAAAAGAAGAGTAGGATAAACTAGTTTTATCTGTAAGGTTACATTTTAGCCATTTTTTTCAAAATTATCCTAAAAAGGCTATAACCTATTGCTAGTAATTGCCCTATATTAAGTAAGGGAGAATAAATTAAATGAAATTGCATCTGCCTTACGATGTAGCAGAACTAGCACCATAAGTTCATTGGTTCATAGGTACATTCTCAGCTATTGTTCTGAGGATCTTAAGAAGCCTAGTCCTGCATTCACATGGTAATTATTATCCCTTATATTTTGAGATATAAATCTCCAAAGATAGGTGGAATAAGTATATGTTTGGTATTCATGTTTCCCCTTTCCATGGGGTACATTGCTGCTAAACCAAGGGTGGATTTGTAGTTACCCATCCATTTGCCCAAGGTTACATTTGAATAAAGTAAGAGAAGTGCCCTGCTTTATGTGAGGGGGAAGCTAGGTCCATAGAAGGGGTATTTCCTATGATATACACATGCTCTTCCAGCATGTTCGTACAAAACAGAATGAGGTCCCTTGAGGGGGTGTCTCTGATACCACTGGATTTCTGAATGTTTCATAGTTTCATAGTTTCATAGTATAGTACTAGGCTATCTGCCCTGGGGCATTTGTAAGCCTAGCCATAGTGATGTAGCTTTTGCCACCCCATGAAATGGTACAAAAATGTACAGAATAAATTTAGAATAATGTGCCTCTGTCTAGTAGTGACACAATGAAGGTCCCCTTCTATAATAGAATTAGTTTACTGTGCCCCTGTCTAGCAGTGACACAGATGTGACCCCTGGAGTAAACTTACGATCTCCCATCCACTCATCAAGATTTCTCTTGAATAGAGTCAGTGAGGGGCTCTGCCTAACACGAACTGGGATCCTGTTCCAAAGCATGGGAAGCCTCTGGGTTATGAATCTATCCCTCCAGCATGTCCTATTCATACTTGTGCCGAGGTTTAAGTCTTTAGCTCTCGTGGTCCTGATGGATTTGGATTTTTTGAGGTGGAGCATGTCCATCAGATCCTGATTGGATATGGCCTTGTACGTCAGGCAGAGATCACCTCCGAGCAGGCGGTATGCTACTGAATAGAGCTGAAGTTTCTTTAGTCTGGCAGAATAAGACATATGTTGGAGACCCTTGATCCTCTTGGTGAGGCACTTTTGTGGTCTCTCCAGCTGTTGTAAATGCCGGGTGAGGTACATACCAAATGGGGCATTGTACTCAATCATGGGTCTGATGAGGGAGGAATATAGGGGTACAATGACATCCTTGGATCTGGATGCGAATCCCTTCATGATGAGGTGTGCAAGGTAGAATGTTTTTCTAACCACTTTGGCAACGTGGGTGTTAAATGAGAGGTCGCTGTTGACTTGGGTCCCTACGTCTCTGATTACTTTTTCCGTACTCAGTGGGTTGCTGTCTATGTGATAATTTGTGGGTTCTTTGTTTTTCCCAAAGGGGATGACTATACATTTTTTGGCATTTAGTTTAAAGCCATGACTCCGGCACCAGTTGTCCGTTTCTGTGAGGCCTTTTTGTAGGATGTGTGTGTCTGCTGGTGTATCGACTATGGTGCCTAGTTTGCATTCATCTGCGAACTTTGTCAGCCACAGCCCTCCCATGTTTGCTTTAACATCTGAGAAATAAATGCCGAACAAGAGGGGTCCCAGGACAGATCCCTGTGGGACACCACTTGTGACTGGCTTTGAGTCTGACATTGCTCCAGCGATTTTAGCTTTATGGGTTCTGTCCTTTAGCCAGTTTGCAACCCATCTAGTGACATAAGGGTTTACTTTTACGCTGTTGAGCTTATCTATGATGTCTGAGTGGGGTATTGTGTCGAAGGCCTTAGCCAAGTCCAGGTATGCTGTATGGACTGCTTTGCCCTCATCAATGGCTCTATTGACTGTTTCGAAAAAGTCAACCAGGTTTAAAAGGCAGGATCTGCCCTTTACAAAGCTGAACTGGGTGGGGTCAGGTGTCTGTAGGTCCCCTATGTCTCTGTTTATGAGTTCCATAATGATTCTTTCCATAGCTTTGCAGACCAGGCTGGTTAAGCTTATGGGGCGGTAGTTTCCAGGGTCTGTAGAGGCACCCCCCCTTGTGGAGTGGGACCACTGTTGCTGTACGCCAGTGTTCAGGTACATATCCCGAAGTAAGGCTAGGGTTAAATAGCATTTTTATGTGTGGGTTTAGCTCCTCTTGGAGTTCACGTAACACGCAACCCGGGATACCGTCAGGTCCCATTGATGCTGTGTTTTTTGCTTTGTTTAGGGCGGTTCTCACTTGGACATCTGAGATGACAGTAAGATTACATTCAGCTGGGATAAGTATTTCTTCTTTTGGGGTGAAGGAGGGAGAAATTTGCACTGAACCTGTCAGCCAGAATGTTGGCAATATCTGTGGGTTCAGTGTATTTTATGTTGTTGTGAACCAACTCTGAGCATATCTGAGGGTTTCCACCCAGGTTTCTAATATAGCTGAAGAAGGCTTTGTGGTTATCTTTAGTGTCCTTAGCGATTTTTCTCTCAAAGTTGGCCTTGGATGTTTTTATGAGAGAACGTAGTTTTCTGCTAATGTTGATCAGAGATGTCTTCCCTTCATGGGATTTTGCTCTGACGTGCAGTAGCTTCCTTCTTTTGTTATACAATTTGTTTATGGCTGAGGTCCACCAGACAGGACGCTTACCTTTGGTGGAGAGGGACTTGGATTTGTTTGGGATTGCATGATCCATGCATTCTTGGAGATGTCCATAAAAAGCATTTGTGAAGGATTCGGTATTACGGGATGTGGTATCCACTGGCACAGTGGGCTTAAAGGATACCATCTCAGTCTTAAGAAGAGTGAAGTCTGCTTTTGAGAAGTTTTTCACTGTGGTCTTTTATGCTGGTGGTGGAGGTGGGATATGTATATCCAGGGTGATTAGTTTGTGGTCAGATCTCACTAGTGAGGGGTATACTTCCAGTGCGGAGCATTTTGTCCCCATGTTTGTGATGATCAGGTCTAGTATATTATCTCCCCTAGTGGGAGAGGTGACTAGTTGTTCCAGTGCATTTGAATTTATGAATTCCAGGAACCTTTGGGCTAGGGTATTAGGGCTAGAATAATGTACCCAATCTATGTTTGGGTAGTTGAAGTCTCCTAGTATGATGGTATTTTGTGATACATTCATATCCTCCAATGTCTTCAGGAAGGCTGAGTAGGGTTCTTGAGATTGGGAGGGTGGTCTGTAACATGCTACCAGTTGTATATCAGTTTTGCCTATGGTTAGTTGCACCTGTATGGTCTCTGATGCTTCATGTGTTGCTACTAATCTGGAGGTGTGGGTGTCTTTGATGAATATGGACACTCCCCCTCCCTTTGTGGTTCGGCCCGGGTTTTGGGGCCGAAAAGCATGATACGAGGTATAGCCTGGTAGCACTGGGGTGCTCTCCGGAGCCTTGAACCAGGTTTCAGTTACTGCACAGACGTCGATGTTCTCCATGCTGAGGAGCGCATCAAGTGCCTGCATCTTGAGATTTAGACTTCTGGCGTTGAGCAGCATTACCCTTAGTTTTTTTCCATTTTTGTTTTCTAAGGAGGTGGGTTTGTCTTTTGAGCCTTGCCTAAAAAATGCACTATTGGGGTGGCAAGAGCTTTAGCCAATATCCGGAAGCCCAGTGGTGACAGGTGTAAGCCATCCCTTGCAAAGCAGCGTGGCTTGTCCAACATGTCATCCCAGGCAGACAGATATTGGATCCCCTTAGAATGACACCAGTACTTGAGCCAATTGTTAAAGCTGATCATCTTGTCTTTGTATTGTGGTATCATTCTTGATGAGGGCAGGATGCTGCTCAGGGTCAGGGTCATACCAGCCTGGGCTACATAATCGGAGAGCTCCTCTATGTCTCTTTTCATGTAGTCCAGGGAGGTATGTCTCAGGTCATTCACACCAGCATGGACAATGACGGAGTCATATTTGTACTTGCTTTGGAGTGACTTGAGTGCGTGTGTTATGTGGCGGATCCTAGCTCCCGATAGACAGCTCACAGTCACCTTCTCCTTGTTCAGCCTGGTCAGCGGGACATCAGTGTGTCTGACTATAGAGTCACCTATTACTAGTGTATCAGGCAAGGTGTTTGGCCTTAAGGGCTGTGATTGGTTGACACACTGATTTATTGAAGTATGTGTTGCATGTGTTTTGTTTTGAGGTGGTGGATTTTTGGATGTCTGCTTTGGGAGCCTCTGTTGTTTTGGTAAGTTTTTTATTAGAGCCTCCGAGTATGTCTTTGTGTTTTTATGTGTTTGGTTTGTAGTTGTGGTAGGTCTATGTGGGACTGGGATTATTGTGTGTGTGGTTGTCATCTCCTCCTGTCTGGTCATGCCAGCCCTGAGTTGAGAGAGTTCAGCCCCCAGTTTGGCTATATAGTTGCATCTCTCACATGTATTTGTGTTTGTCGGGAGGAGGAGATGGCTGTCTGTCTACATGAGACAATTGTAGCATTGTCTCAAGATACCCAGATTGACCAGCTGAACTGAAGACAATGCCAGTAATCTATCACTCGACATGCTAGAACAGTATAAGGGAGTGCTGTACCTTTAAGGGAAGTGGATATTCACAGGGGTGGTAGGTAGATGTAGTGCTTTACTTAGTACGAGAGTGCTTACTTAGTAGAGAAGTATTGAGAACAAGTGCTAGGCTTATAATATAGTGAGTAGTCTGGTTATACTAAGAGTAGAGCTTCCTTAATGGAAAATTTGAAGAGCAGACTTGGCGGAGCCAGAAAAAGTTTAACCTTGTTTAACCGGCGCTGCGCTATGCGCACAACCACACAACCATGCAAAGCCGTAATAGGTCTAACAGAATAAGGTCTGCTGATGGTCTGTTCGTGAGTAAGAGATCGCTGTTCAGTAACCTGTATGATACCGAGAAGAGAGACAAGGCTTCAGGATGGTCTGCATAGTCTTTATGATTTAGGCCCTTGATTTTTTTTAGTGTTCCTGATGTGACAAGTGTTTGGATAGTTGCATACCGAAAGGGGAATTATACCCAATGATTGCCTTAATGAGTAATGAGTACAGAGAAACAATTAAGTACCTGGATCTGCACACCATTCCCTTTGGTATAAGCTGTGCAATGAAAAAAAGGGCTTCCATACAGTAGTAGATCAAAGGATGGTTCATTGTTAACCTAAGTTCTCAAATAACTAACTATGGGATACATTTTTAGGGGCATTGTTAATGTGATAGTTATAAAGGGAGCAATGTTTGCTGAAGGATACAATTAAACCTTTCTTGGCATGCAGCTTCAGTCATTGGTTTTGACACCAACCATTTTTTTGGGACAGAGCATGGTATATCCTGGGGAGTTTTGATGGTACCAATTTTGCATTCATCTGCAAACTTGGTCAGCTACAATTCCTTAAGATTAACTTTAATCTCTAAGATGGAAATGCCAAAGAGAAGTAGCCAAGTACTGAACCCTGGAGCAGTCCACTAAGGACAGTTTTTTAGAGGAGATAGAGCCACCCATACTTCCTGTGTTCTTTTTGTGAGCCAGTTTGCCATCCAGCAAGTTGCATGGGCATTGACATTTAACAGAGACAGTTTACCTATGATTCCTGAAAGTGGGATGGTGTTGAATATCTCTGTAAGCTCCAGATAAGCAGTGTGCACTGATTTTTCCCCTTCCATTGCCTCAGTGACTTTTTCAAAAAAGTTAACCAGGTAAAGTGGGTAGGAACTACCAATGACAAACCTCTCTCTCTTTCCCGTTTACTCACCATGTTGTACATCAGGCAATGAGCACCTTTCAGCGCTCATTGTTTCTGTAGTAGTTATGGGTTTTACAGGTTCAGGTTGCTAGTACAAGGTCCAACACTCCGTGGAGGGTGCAACACACACACACTCACACCTAGGTCCAGTTTAGGGTGTCCAGTCCACCTATTGCATGTCTTTGGAATATGGAAGGAAACAGGAGCACCCGGAGAAAACCCACACAAATGCAGGGAGGACATACAGACTCCACAGAGAAGGCAACCCAGTCATGAATTGAATCGGAGAACCTCTTGCTGTGAGGTGACAATGTTAACAACTAAACCACTGCACCACTCAATGACAAACCAGTCCCTGAGAAATCCAAAGCATGTGTGACAATAAATCAGAAAATAGGTATATACCAGGAGAGACTGAATTACATAAAAATATTTAGAATTTAAAGTAATGAATCAGATCCACTTGTGAGGTTTTCTTCAAGTTTTCATTTTCTACTTTGTGTTTTTTAATTTGCTCAGCCATGTATTCTCAATAATTTGATTCTTCATAGGTTCATAGGTTCATAGGTAGGTACTAGGCTATCAGCCCTAGGGCCCATACAAGCCTAGCCAAAAAATGTACCCTGGCTTTCACCACCCAAGAAAATTATTTTCCTGTGCCCCTGTCGAGCAGAGCCACAGAAGTGATCCCCGGGGTGAATTTCCCATTTCCCATCCAATCATCAAGATTTTTCTTGAAGAGTGCTAATGAGGAGCTCTGTTTGATATAGATAGGTAGTCTGTTCCAGAGTATGGGAAGTCTCTGAGACAGGAATCTATCCCTCCAGCATGTTCTGTTTATTGTGGTGACAAGGTTTAGGTCCATAGATCGTGTAGCTCGGAGGGAGTGTGATTTCTTTAAGTGGAGCCTGTCCAACAGCTCTGGGTTTGACATAGCTTTGTATGTTAGGCAGAGATCGCCCCTGAGTAGGCGATATGCGATGCAGTAAAGCTGTAGTTTTTTGAGACGGTCTGCATAGGGCATCTGTTTGAGGCCAGTAATCCTGTTTGTGCGGTATTTCTGTGGTCTTTCCAGTTGTTGTAGAAGTCTTGTGAGGTACATACCAAAAGGGACGTTGTACTCTATAATGGGTCTAATGAGTGATGAGTACAGGGGAACAATGACCTGTTTTTTTCTGGATGAGCATCCTTTTGTGATGAGATGAGCCACGTAGAAGAATTTCCTGACCACTGTGGCGATGTGATTATCAAAGGAGAGGCTACTGTCCACCTGTGTCCCAAGGTCTCTTATCACATTTTCGGCATTAAGTAGGCTACCAGCTATGTGGTAGTTCATGGGTACAGAGTTTTTACCAAAGGGGATGACAATACACTTTTTGGCATTGAGCTTCAGGCCATGGCTTTGACAGCAGGTATCTGTCTCAGTGAGGCCCTTTTGTAGTTTGTCCTCATCATTAGGAGTTTTGATTATGGCTCCTAGTTTGCAGTCATCTGCAAACTTTGTTAGCCAAAGAC
The DNA here is from genome assembly GCF_019279795.1 of Protopterus annectens. Lineage (NCBI taxonomy): Eukaryota > Metazoa > Chordata > Ceratodontiformes > Protopteridae > Protopterus > Protopterus annectens. Next base: position 313,292,563 of record NC_056745.1, on the reverse strand, counting down.
CTTCTGTGTTGGCCTGCACTTCAGAGAAGTAGATATCAAACAGGAGAGGACCCAGGACTGAACCCTGTGGTACTCCACTTGTCACTGGTCTGATGTCGGATTTGGAATCCGCTACTTTCACAGTGTGGGTTCTGTCCATGAGCCAGTTGGCAGCCCATCTTGTGACCTAGAGATTTATACCTAGTTTAGTGAGCTTATCTATAATTCCAGAGTGGGGGATGGCGTTGAAAGCCTTGGCGAGATCTAGATAAGCTGTATGAACCATTTTACCCTCATCTATGGCTTTGGTGATTGCTTCAAAGAAGTCAATCAGGTTTAGGAGACATGATCTGCCTTTTACAAATCCAAACTGGGTAGGGTCCAGAGTTTGGAGATTACCAATGTCTTTGTTTATGAGTTCCACAATGATACGTTCCATGGCCTTGCAGACCAGGCTTGTCAGGCTAATGGGGCGGTAGTTCCCGGGGTCTGTTGTAGCTCCCCCTTTGTGGAGTTGGATAATCATCACGGTGCACCATTCAGTGGGTACAAAGCCTGAGGTGAGGCTATGATTGAACATGGTACTTAGGTAGGGTGTCAGTTCATTCTGTAGTTTGTGTAGAACGCAGCCTGATATATTGTCAGGTCCCATGGATGCTGTGTTCTTGGCTTTGGAGAGTGTGTTTTTTTACCTGTGCAGCCATGATTATAGCAACTTTGCATTCTTCCAGTATAGAAATGGGCCCTCTAGGGGGTGAGAGGGGGGTAAATTTAGCACTGAATCTATCTGCTAGGATGTTGGCAATATCAGTTGGTTCTGTATATTTAGTGCCATTGTGCTGTAACTCAAAGCAGATCTGAGTGTTCCCATTTAGATTCTTGACATAGCTATAGAATGCTTTGTGGTTGCCTTTAGAGTCAGTGGCAATTTTGTTTTCATAACTAGCTTTGAAGGATTTTATGAGGGATCCCAGCTTCTTACTGAGGTTGACCAGGGAGTTCTTCCAGTCATGGGATTTTACTCTTTTTTGCAACAGTTTCTTTCTTCTGTTGTATGTTTGTTTATTATGCATCAAATTTATGTCTGTGGTCCCATGATTTACATTTGGATCACTCTGAGGTTGCAGCTTCTTACAGAAAGAGCAATATATATATATATATATATATATATATATATATATATATATATATATATATATATGTGTATATATAGGCCTACATCATAAGATCGACAGTTTAAAAGACTGAAACCTAAAATATCTAAAACTCAAAATATTGAAAACATTTTTAATGCAGGGGCAAGCCCCTTGCACCCCTACACTCCCTGCTAATTATATATACTGACTCCAAGATTGCACAACAGTAGAGAAGGGGCATATTCCCATTTTCGATATTTTATATTTAAGATATTTTGGTTTTCATTTTTTTTTTTTTAAAGAAACATCTTTATTAAAACATCACTTATGACATAGGCAATCATACATTTATATAAATGAAAACAAACCACACTGACACAATCCCAGTTGCAGGCATTTTACATCACAAACCATACTGACATACTCCCAGTTGCAGACATTATGCATCACTTATAATCTACCCAATCATTTTCAGTCAAACATTACAGCTCATTTAAGTCCAGCCTTATTTTAAACCTCATTCCTCCCCTATATGTATTGTTCCCACAATTCCCATTTTTCCTATGTTGTTTGCCCCTACCCTTTTCTAACGATCTAAATTCACGTAATTTTATCTCTGTTACTATATTTTACTACTTCTAGTATAGTTGGTTTCAATTTTGTTTTCCATTTTCTAGTAATTGCTTTTTGGCAGCCACCATAATTAGACACAGAAAGACCATGTCTAGGCGATTCCAATTCTGTATCGTAGCTCATGCAATATTTTATATGCTCTACTAATTATTCCTTTTTTAATGGCTAGCTCAATAACAGAATAGGCAAAACCAACCTCGATTGCTTTTCTGAAATCAGCTTGTCTGAGTTTCTTTTGCAAAATTTTCACTCTCTTCCTTATTTTTTACTTTTTAGAGTGACTGAATAAAAAGCATTCTTTTTTAAAAAAATCTTTTTTATATTTTTATTTTATTCCTTTTTATTTGTGTATCTCAGTTTATGGTTCATGATTATTTATGTAATGCTGTTATCAAAGAGCATTTAGTACTTGTGGTCCTTTAAGTAACAAAGAAATTATTTTCATGTTCAGGTTTATGTGATCCATACTTGATTTGTGATTTGAGTAACAATTTACTTATAGGATATTTTGTTTTATGAGGGATTAGATTCTGATGAAGTCCATATGTTAAAGACAAATGCTCTTCATCTTTGTTATATTTTAATAAATGTTGCTGTGTTTACACTACTGCCATATGAAGATTTCCACCATTTTGGAACCTTCTTTTGTTGATTATAGCAAAGGCCACAACAATATATGGGGCACTGCTATTAAGTCTATACGCAAACAATTGCAAGCTCTTAGGATGCACAAGATAAGGCAATGCTGGCATTATCTACAGCCTGCAGACTGTGCACCTTACAATGAATTTTTGGGACAGGCTTCAACTATATATATTTTTCAATATTTTACCTGTACAATATATATTTGGTGGCAGTTGCATCATTAGTAGTAGATACTGGTACTAACTCCAACATAAATGTGCTGTCGTTAGGTGTTTCTCCTTGTAATGTGGTAGGTAAATTTCTGATATCATTAGATAAACATTTCCCACAAATGTTCATGGACATCTGCCATGTCATGTTCACATCCACAGTGCCACCCTGATTCCCTTTTGCTGCTTGATGTAAAATTATCAACATTAATATTACTGACATCATCCTTGTGATACAAGAGTGAGTAAAACCTAACTGCACTTCAGATGATCAGCGTTCAACAGAATGATGGGAATGACCATCCAACATCAGCTCACTCATCCTGGGGGAAAGGGAGGCAGTTAAGCTGACTGCATTGGCAACACCTGCCAAATGCAGGTGCATTAATGCAGCATGAAGAGCTTAGCATGTTAACACTTCAAGTGGTGTACTGCTTGATTGAGAAGTTGTGTATGTGCAGAAATGTGTATGCAGCTACTGAAGACAGCTCTAATGAAGCTGTCAAGTTGCCAAAGGAGTGGAGATAGGGCAGTCCATAAAATCTGTAAACTGGGTCACTCATGAACACTCACCTTGTGAAGGAGCTAATGGGCCAATTGGATGCAGAAAGAGGAGTCCTTTGGAGGAACCTGCCCACAAAAAAAAAAAAAAAAACAAAGAAAAGTAATATGACAGACACAGATTGCACTACATATGTTGTGTATGTTCTGTGGACACTGAATATGAGTGATGAGCAGTACAGTAATACACAACTCAATAAATTTATTTTGCCCTCTTCCCACCCCAGAGAAACATAACCTATCATGGGATGCCATGTCCCCAGTGTAAGTAATATTCAGCTAGAATATGGGTTGTCCCCTGTACTTCACTCTTGTGCAGGAGACTTAAATATGCTCCTTAATGTACACAATTATATGCAGGGGAATTGTACATATCAATGCATCTAACATCTATTCTTTTTTATATATTATTGTATGGATATGTATACAAATGGTAAAAGATATGTCTGCACTGTCCAGCTTATGCATGACAAGGTGATATTCTTGATACACAGTATCTATGTTGAGATGGCACATTCTAGATGTACTGCTGTATCATAATGTAGCAAAATCAACCTCTACATCTACGGTGCTTGTACATTCAGTGAACTTTACTTTTACAATTGCCCGTCTCATGTGTCTGGAGGAATAGTGTTTGCCAATCTGTGTTGCAAACATTTTAGTTGTGATTTATTGCCATATTTGCCTGCATATACAGTTATTGAGCCATCTTCCTTCTTCATATATCAGTGAATTTGAAACATTCTTTGTGGTTCCACATATTATTTCATATTGCATTTCATTGCCTGCATGCTAAGCACATTATTTGCATAGTAAACATAAAGATATGTAGATATAATGAAGGTTACATGTTTATCCTTCTCTGTTTAGTCTGGATGATTCTTTTTTATTTTCATTCACTCACACATTCTCTGATTAACTGCTTTTCCTTTCAATTTAGGTTCATAGGATAGGCAGAGCCTGTCCCAGCACTCAGTAGGCAGGAGGCAGAGAACCTATCTTGCAGTTTTCAGCCTCATATTTGTGGAGAAAATATGTCTGGTTTGTCAGTCATACAGTGATGAAACATATTTATATATGGTGGTCTCATTTTTCTGTTTACTATTTTTGTGTTGAGACATGCATGGATGTTGCTATGTAGAGGTGACTGCTATTATGAGAACTGCATAATATGACACTGGGCCTCATGATTAACATGCCTTTAGTGCCTGTGTATGCAGATAGATTTATGAACCTTGCCAGTGGAAAATGGAGAGTACAGCTTTAAATGTCTAAATGTATATTGTGGCATTATGTTCTCAAAACAAACAGCTAGATAACTGACTGGATTTAAGAGATGATTGATTCCAGTGCCTATTATGTAAGTACCGTTTAAGTCTATTGCTATGGATATCATGGGGCCACTAGTAGAATCTGGCAATGGGTAATTGTTGCATACAAGTAATAATGGACTATATTACAAAATTTCCAGAAGCTATGCAATGCTTAGTGTATTGTCACAGAACTGATAGTGCTTGTTCTCTAGAGCTGATCTTTCTAAACAGATGCCTACTGACCCATGCACAACCTTCCTTTATGCCAAGAGAGTCCTGCACCAGTTTTGCCAATGTTTCAAACCTAAGAAGTTAATAATGTCAGTTTACTGTCTGCAAACTAATTGTTTAGTACAGAGAATCAATAACACTGACATCTATGTAAACAAAAGTAACTGATATAGATAGTTAGAAATGCAATGAAATGTTACCCTACTTATGGTTTTTGATAAGACAGAGTTTCACCCAGGTTAACTCTTTGAATTCTTGTATGCTGACATCCCTGAGGACTGCTTGATATTGCTAAATATACTTGGGAAGAAAAGAAGACGAAAACATTTAAAAGTGTGTTAGCATGCTACATTAGTTTATAGTCTAGGGTAAAGCAGGTTATGTCCATAATAAAGGTTCAGAAACAGAAAGCACAAGAGATACCAGTCCAAACTAAGAATTTCTGGCTTATAGAGTTTAACTGAGGGGATCCAGCATAAGTATCCTCAACGATGAACACATTTCATGTAAAGTGGCAAGTCCATCTGGAGTGACTAAAAGACTAAATGCAGAAAAGACATATCTAGCTAATTAATATGTTAAAGCAATGGAAAGAAGTAGAAACATTTGTGGTAAACGTAGAAGCAAAAATGCATACAGGAGAGATTTACTAGTAAGAAACCCACTTGTCTGACCTCTTTTATTTTGTCATTGCTCTTTCACGCCCTGTTTTTCTTGCAACTGTCATCTGTCCTTGTACTGCAAATAACACATTCATTCTTCCCTCCACTCCAGGCCCTCCCCTTACTTGTAGGGACAGGAAGTCCTGCCACATCTTGCTGAGACCCTTAAGTTGGGCCTTCCTCTACTGAGGGGAGAAAACCTAACAATGGCTAATCAATCCATGACAAACAGCTATTTCCCTCTAAAGAGAGGAGACAGCCAGGGATAGACATTATATATGTGAAAACAAGTGGGAAATTTGGGCTATGAGGTAATGTGGGAATCTCTAACTGGGCAAATCAAGTATGACATCATGGGCATTACCGCCAATGATGCCAACTCACACAGGCTCCCCCTATTGCTGAAATGTTAGCACATAGCTAGGGTGACATGCCCCAGCATCCATTGCAGCATGCTTTGCCATACACAGGACCCTTGTCCCTCTGTGTGGCAAAGTATGCCCCAGCATCCATTGCAGCATGCTTTGCCGTACACAGGACCCTTGTCCTTCCAACCAGGATGGACAAGCCAATGTATGTCTCTCGATGCCCACCCCCTTACATAACACCTCCAGCACCCAAGCCTCTAACTGAACTGCAGTCATCTGGGTCAAGACCAGGGCTACACCCTTCTACATCACAGACCCAGGCATAGTCACTCAGTTTTGGCCACAGAATCTCCCAAAGTATGACCTAGGAGTTCAACAAGCACTGTCATGATGCTGTCCTTCAATTGTTACTAATGGTGCCACATATCAGAATGCCAGCTTACCTCTATAAAGGATCTATCCACTGCAAATCAGGTAGGAAGTATGTAATATGCTACCATCTATCAAATCCATACAGGGAAAACACAATTAGTTCCAACATTTTTTAATTACAGACAAAGGCAAAATGATCACAGATGAAACAATGTGACAGATTCTTTGGAAGAAGTAAAGCAAACTAGGTGTGCTATCATGGTCACAAACACATAATTATGTTCCTGGATATTTTTTTAATCAAGAGTACTAAAGCTGAAAGCATTACTCGGGCTTTCCAACACATTTTGATTCGGTTTAGACATTTAAATATATATACATATATATATAGATATATATATATATATATATATATATATATATATATATATATATGTGTGTGTGTGTGTGTGTGTGTGTGTGTGTGTGCGTGTGTGTGTGTGTGTGTGTGTGTGAGTGTGTGTGTGTGTTTTTGTACATGTTGGTTCACCACCTTCAATACTTCTCAGCCTTCCTTAACACATTCCCTTTACCTGTGTTACCTTCCAACTTCACCTCTTTGGAATCTTATTTCTTTTTACAACATCAGCCTGTAACACTACTTTTAATCTGCTCCAATCCTATGTTCTTTCTCAGATTTTTTCCATTTAGACTTTGTTTTTGTTGTTGTTGTTATGGTGTCTTTCGGCTTTTCCCGGTTAGGGGTCGCCACAGCGGGACTCTGGTCCGCTAATGATTGGCAGTAGATTTTTACGTGCCAAGTTGCCAGCTCTGATGCACAACCTTCAATGAAGGTACGCCCATTCACGCATGTCTCCACACAGAAGATGCTCTAGCAAAGAATCGAACAGGACAACGTCTTACTGTGAGGCGACAATGCTACCGCAATATACATATATATATATATATATATATATATATATATATATATATAGGTCTACATCATAACATTGAAATTTCATACCATTGAATTTCAAAACACTGAAACCATGACATCAAAAATTCAAAACACTGAAAACCCAAAACAATTGAAAACTCAGAACATTGAAAGTGTGCATCATAACATTGAAAACTACATTGCACAAGTAAATAAGATCTCCTCCAACTACGACAACACTTAACTAACAAATGCATTTTCTACTACATTAACCTTTATTTATTTATTTTTTATTTTACATTTGTTGACCGGGCTAGTCTAACTGGATGTATGTCCATTTTCAGTAGAGGCCCGGGGAGATAAGCTCCATGACACACGCACATAAAATAAAAATAGCAAACAATATAAAAAAAAATGACAGTAGTATATACACTGACAAATCAGGTTAATACAGAAATAATTTGAAGAGGACAGACGTCAATACAATGTAAACTGCAGGTTCAAAATAACATGTAGGTACATAACTTAATGAAAAAAAGGAGGCATACAGGCTGATTCAATATACAAGTACAACCCACAATAAAAGAGGCAGCTTAATGTTCAGTAATAGTAATAATGAGTCTTTTAACAAATAAGTAAAAGAGGCAAGGAAATAATTACATACAGAGTGTAAAAGGTAAATGTTGTTAGAAAGAAAGATAGAAGACTTAATGAGAAGAAAAGGGAAGGCAGAGCATATTAGGGGAGAGTAGACAGTTAGTCAGGGTTAGTACAGGGGCATAACCAGTGCGTTCTGAGGAAAAGTTTCAGTCTATTTTTGAAGAGTGATAAAGATGAAAAGTGAGGAAAGGTTGCTGGGTAGGAGATTCCAGAATTTTCCCACAGTAATAGAAAAGAGAACCTATCCCATTTTGTGTTAAACTGGCCTTACCCATTCATGGTCAATAATTATATATGAACTCTAGTGATAATTATTGGGATCATGCCATAGATGGAGGGGATCCATGCATTGGCAAAACATTTAGGAGATGTCTCTATCCATAAGTAGTACAGGGGCAGTCCTGAGGTAAATTTTCTGTTTCCTATCCATAGATCCAGACTGAGATTGAATTGGGACAGGGATGAACTTTGTTTAATGTGGACGGGGAGTCTGTTTCAGAGTGACATTATCTTCTGTGAGATAAATCTGTTCCTCAAAACCATTCTGTTGATGTTGCAGAAGAAGTTTAGAATGCTAGCCTGAGTGTTTCTGATGCCATTTGTATTGTTGTTGTGCAGTAAATCCATTAGTATTTGTTTAGAGGATGTCATGTATGCCAGGCACAGATCACCTCTTAGCAGTCTCTAGGATACAAAGTATAGTGACAGGGCTTTGAGTCAGTTCATACAGTACATTTATTGTTTGGGTCTTGTAGCCTTTTAGTAAGGTATCTCTGTGGGCATTCCAATTTTTGCATGTGTCTGGACAGATGCATGCAAAAGGGGGCATTTTACTCAATGATTGGCCTAAAGAGGGCCGAGTAAAGGGGAGTAATAACATCCCTAGATCTAGACACAATCCCTTTGTTAATAAGCTGTGGAATGTAGAAGGACTTTCTTACAACAACAATAATTATGGATCAATGACAATAAATTAAATGTCTTTATGAAGACCACAGCCTTAAAGTAGTATTACATAGTGTGTGTGTATGTGTGTGTGTGTGTGTGTGTGTGTGTGTGTGTGTGTGTGTGTGTGTGTGTGTGTGTGTGTGTGTGTGTGTGTGTGTGTAAACAGATGTAAGTATGCACCTGCATACAAACTGAGAACACAATACAATATATACCACTGACGTACATTTACAAAGATAATAGACGTACATTTACAAAGATAATAGAAAATGTATACATAAATTTGATAAGATGCACATTCAGCTTAACTGTCTACTAAGAAAATTCTTAGAGCACATTTTATATCTCCCATTTTATGTATTCTAAGAAACAAAGAAAAACAGATATTTGTATCATACTGTCTGCTGTCTTGTATCTTACTAGGCTTGATTTTTTGCATGGGAATTTTATATATTAACATGCATGTCCTTGTATGTCATTCTCTTGATCCCCCCCCGCCATTCTCCTCCCCTCCCCACCAGCTACATAGCCAGCTGTATCTCTCTCTCTCTCTCTCTCTCTCTCTCTCTCTCTCTCTATCTCTCTCTGTCTCATTACCTACCTCTCTATCCATCCATCTTGGTATAGTGCAATGTTTGTATTTACCATTATTGACTATATGCTTTCTACGCAGTGTTTTTTTTAATTCAGAACTCTTTCTGGCTGTTTTATAATGAAGTCCGTAATGATGTGTTTCATCATAATGAGACTGTCAGTAGTATGGATTCCTGCCTGTCTGGTAGTTAAATGAAACTAGGTACAATGTATACAGTGGTTCATCTACATATTTTGTCAAAAAAAAAACATACTATGTTTTCATGTTTTCATTGAGCCCACAGTGACTGGGGCATCTTGCAAATGGCATATTTATTAGAAATAACCTACTCTTTCCAATAATGGATAAATACAGTGCAATGGAATATTTATGAAACATAAATAGCACTAGAAGTGTATATAAAGGCTTCATGACTGACTACATTTACTATATACTACAGTGACAGCTACTCAAATAACTAGAAATTCTTCTGTTATCAATCCAACAAAAGGAGATGATATTGCTCAAACCTGGCAGATTGACTTTACAAGTAAAAAATGGTACAGATGCATATATTTACATAAGCATTATGCAAACGAGACTGAACAAATAGGAAACAGGCAACTCAGAGGTACATCACTTAACTGAATACATAATTTCCAGATGCTATTTCATCCCACATACTTTTCAAACAGTGTTCGGGAGGAAACAATAGTTCTATCTGAAAAACAATGTTTTCACTTTTCTGCTTGATACCAGAATAGCTACTCTGAAAGCAAAAATGTTGATTTAGTTATTTGCTTATTCATCGGGTAGATGGGCTGGTCAAGTGACCTTGTCAGTCACAACTTGGGCTTAATAGGTACTTAAAATGATGACACTGGGCTTCTTTTAATACCAAACTTCCATACTCTCACTGTACAAATAACGTAACCTGATGTACACTGAACCTAACTGCTAATATTTATGCAGTACTGTTTACAAATACTAGTGTAGTATTATTTACAGAAATAAGTAACACCATGGGCAGATGTATAAAACAGTAACACAGTTAGAACTCGGAGTACAATGAAATGTATAATGAATGCATTTTTTTCTGTTAGTGTTGCCTGCAATATTAGTTTAGCCATCAATAACCATATATGTGCCTATTAGAGGACTAAATAAAAATTGTGTTTGCAAGTAGCCAAAAAGACAAATGGCATTCTTGTTCATATATTTCTTAACTACATATTTATATACTGAGAAATTCTACAAGTTAATGTAAGTTAACATTTGGAGGAGTTTATGTAATAAGGTGTGACTTGGCTCTCCATTGTCCTGGAAACATGTGCATTTGTGATCTTTTAAAAGAGACATTCTCAGTTTTGTTTTCAAAGCTTTGCTAGTTGTTTCAGTATTCAAAAATGACGGTCAATTAAAAAAACAAAAACATTCTCCTGTTGCTGAAACAAATGGAGTGTCTAGTTCTGGGCTGATTTAATTGTTGTTAATGAAGAAAATTTTTACTTAGAAGTGAGTAACATTGCAGATTGATTATTTTCAAACAGAATGTATTAAGTAGTAGACTTGCTTGACTGGTACCCGCTTACATTTCTGTGATAAATAAGACTGATTAGTTACTGATTCTGCAAGGAAGGCAAATCTGCATATTTAATTACTGCAGTATGTAATGTGTGTGTGTGTGTGTGTGTGTGTGTGTGTGTGTGTGTGTGTGTGTGTGTGCCTGTGTGCTGATATTGAAGGGTAAAGCGATTATGAGTAAACTATATTTGAGATATTTCTTGGTATTAGAAGTCAAACCTATGGACTAAGAAGGTGTAATATTCTGTAGGATGTTCTTAACCAAGATGCGCATTTAGGATTATGTTATTTGTGATTTAAGTGCTAGCATAAGGTCAAGTCTCAAACCTAGGTATTTTTGTTGAATCACAATGGGAATTTGATTACATAGTGTGTCGTGTCATATAGTGTTAGTGAGGATGAGTTTACACACTTCTAACGAATAGATAAGTTACATAATTTGCAAAGACATATTTTTTTTATTTTATTTTTTTTTTTGCAGATTGCTACTACTTTGTCAGAGATTGATAAGATAATGTCATCTCCATAAACAGACAAATTATGCAGGCTGTTTTAGAGTTGTGTCAGTTATAAAGGCCATGAAAAAAAGGGACCAAACACTGATGCCTCTATGGATTGTTGTAATGTTCTTTTACTTAATTTATTTTGCTTCAATTTAGTTGTGCCTTGACCAAAGTTTACCTATTCAGTTTATGACATGGGAGACTGTAGTTGAAAGCTATGCGTAAAATTATTCTGGCAGTGAAAAGACAATCAAATAAAAAGTGAGCAATGTGGTGATGTGAAGTAAAGCAAACAAATCAGAATGTATAAAAAAGCGTACTTCACAAAGTTGAATAGTTTAATAAAATGCAAAAGCACATACAAAACAGAGCTTTCAGACACCAGTCCTTCTTCAGTATTACAAAATCTAAATTAGACAGACATCTTTTAAATAGTTTAAAATAAATCACGACACAACCCACCCTATCATAAAAATATGCTAATAAAAACGTTAACACAATTATTAAATTATTGTTAATACCTTTCAAAATGATTACCTTCAGAATATAAGGAAAATCTATTTATTTAACCTCTTGCTGTTTAGCTTTTAAAATTGGTTTTGCAGTTGCTTGTTTACCTATATCCTGGTCTAAATAAAAAAGTTTTGTATGTGCTTTTGCCTTTAATTAAACTACTCAACGTTGTGAAGTACGCTTTTTTATAGGTAAGTGAAAAGACAATCATCAAGGCCTGATTCAGCACAAACCAACCTAGGCAGTTGCCCAATTATAGATGAGGGAGCGGCGGGATGGCCTAGCCATAAACATTTAAAAAAACTCCTCTTCACATCCGATAAAACATTTTAAATGCTTCACACTCCATGTGCTATAAAACAGTTAACTCTGCTTCACAGCTGCAATTTTCATCTCCAGTCTCAGCTGTCTGTGTAGTCTCCAGTCTCTCTTTCATTGGCAGAGATTTTCATCCAATGTGAGAGACTTCCTGGACTTCAAAGTGAAGGTGAGATCTTTTTGTCTGCAGCACAACCAAAAGAAGCAGGCAGCAATAAAGTGGTCTTTGTGATTTCCTTTTCAGAGCATGACAGGGATAGTAAGGTTTCTGCCAGCTTTGCAGGATGGGATGTCTCAGGTGAACAAGCAGGTAGAGGCAAGTGAACAACGTTCATTTTTACAGGGTGTCTGAAATAAGCATGGTAAGTGTGGATGAGTGTTTATTTGTGTGTGTGTGTGTGTGTGTGTGTGTGTGTGTGTGTGTGTGTGTGTGTGTGTGTGTGTGTGTGTGTGTGTGTGTGTGTGTGTGTGTGATCATCTGATTAAGTAACTTGACACAGTCAAACCATGTACCTTAAGTACAGGTAGCACTAGATTAAATCCTCCACACTAACTCCCACTGTGCTTATTTGTGTACAGTTTTGCAGAACATCTCTGCTTTTCCCAAGTCACTTAACCAGTCAGTGCTTTGGGGCAAGGCTAGTTATGGTGTAAAGGAATTAAATTGATTGTAGTAAACTAGATCATCATAATATGAGTCATGTTCTTTGGATGTGATTTTTGGTTTCCTCATTCTGTTGAATGTTGACAGTACATTTATTATTTAGCTGTGAATAAGTTGGACAGCATACATTCATTTTACCTAAGAATACATTTTAATTTAACTTTTTTTTTTTTTTTTGCAGGCACACAGAAGTGAAGTGCACTGTGTTTGAGTTACAACAGTTAATTTATCACTTACAGCAGCTAAGTAAGGCTATGAGCTGGTAAAGAGCTCCTTCTTTTAGCATAGGCATTGATTCCCTCAACGTTCATTTGTCATTGTGACTCTAAGCCAGTTACTTTACCAAATTGTATTCCTGGACTGCTCCTGAAAAGAAACACTTATGTCCAGTGGACTGCCCTAGGCTGTTAGCAAATGTGTTACATATTTGACTTTTGAATTCCTTCACCCTTTATATAGCCACCTATTAGTATGTTCCTATATGTGATTTGAGTATGAATCCCAGCATGTCTCTTGTAGCTTAATGTGTTGCCAGATGCATTTTCACTAAATGTGAATTTTAAGGCAAGTCTCGTGAGTTCATAGGTAAGTATTAGGCTAGCTGCTCTTGATGATCATTTTATTCTTATCTAATTTCCTTTTTAAATATGAGAATCAAGCCCTGTACCTTGCATAGAACCCTATTTGTCCACAATGCAGAGGAGGTGTATGCTGCATCAATACTGCATTATCAGTCATTCAAGTAGGTCAGACATGTACTAAGTGATATCAGAGGGGATAGCTCTTTTTGATGACAGAGAGGACATACCAAGGTCAAAAATGAGATGTAGGTTACCAGCAAGCAGATAAGCTCCCTGCAGAAAATAGTAATATTTCTAACTTTTATTTGACATGTGACTTGAACAAAATATGTTTCAGCATTTAGTTTGTCTTTAATAGTTTTGCTTTATTCATTGCACTAAAGAATGAATTAATTCATTAATAGGCCTAGATTGTGTAATATAGTCTAAACATGTTGCACTTTAGCACTCTAAACAAGTTGCACTTTAGTAATTTATTTTGTAGTACCGTCTTTACAGCCCTTAGCAACTATAAAGTTAACATTCAAGTCATACAGTCTGCAATAATCAGGGTGATGATCCAAACTGCCTGATGTTTACCATCCATTATGAAGTCATTGTTGCATATTACTGTGATAATATCTTCTCTACAAGATCGAATGGTCACATATTTCTGCATTTCATTCAAGACTAGTTACTCCAACAGTTAGTGCAGAGAACTTATTAATGAGCTGCTTCATGTGGTAAGAGTGCAGGGTTTGAATGTTTCTACTTTCATTTACCTATTCTGTGGCACCAAGCAAGCCACCTAACCCCAAAAACTTTAAGAATGTCTCTAAAGTGAATTACCTCATATTAAGAGATGGCATAGCTAGTTTCCAAGCACCCCCCCCCCCCCAATCCAGAAAACACAGAAATCTATGCATAGGCATACACAAAGGCCCTGTATAACCATATAAATAACTGCATAAAAATGGCAGTACCAGACTGAAATAAACCGAGGTCAAACCACAAAAAACAAGCCACCATGGTGGACCCCTAGTATTAACAGGTTATACAAAAAAAGAAAATCCTGCCAAGAAGAAAGAAGGGAGTGTGCACAACAGAGAAATAAGTTTCTCATTAGACTAAATAAGGGAATAAGGGTACTAGTCAAGTCTCTGAAAGCAGACTTTAAGGTAAAAATTTGTCTCCAAAGCTAAAGATAACCATAAGGCATTTTCAGTTATGTCTGCAATATTAAGGACAACACCACAACTATGTGCAGAATTAGTTGTAGATGACATCACCTATACCGATCCAGAAGACACAGTAGATATGATGGCTGACAAATTCAGCTCAAATTTCACCTCCCCATCACCCCCAGTTCTCCCCAAAAAATACCCTCCACCATTCCACCACCAATTATCTCTAAAACACAGGTTGCCACTGTGCTCTCTAAAGCTAAAAACAAGGTTTCACTGAGGCCTGACAGTATACCAAGTAGCCTCTTAAACAGCTTAAATCAGGACTTATCATGTCTATTAGGATCTCTTTTTAACCACAACCTCTGGAATGGCTTTATCCTGATAGAGAGGAGGACCACAACAGTCATCCCTCTGCATAAAGGGAGACCATTGATCAGGAAATTACAGACCCATGAATTTGACTAGTCTTATATTTAAAGCCATGGAAGGAATAATCACAAACCTGATAAGTAATGACATAGGAGACCCCCAAACACTGGACTAGATCCAATTCGGTTTTGTCAAGGGCAGATCATGCCTACTAAACCTGGTGGATTTCTTTGAAAAAGTCATTAAGGACATGGATGAGGGTAAAACAGTACATACCGCCTACCTTGACTTGGCCATGGCATTTGACACAATTCCCCACTCAGGCATTATAAATAAACTCACAAAACTGGGCATAAATCCCTATATCACCAGCTGGATAGCCAATCAGCTCACGGACAGGACACGTGGTTAAAGTGGGTGAATCCAGATCCAGCAAGAGGCCAGTTACTAGTGGTATGCCATGGGGCTCAGTACTGGGAACACTCCTTATTTATTTATTTATTTATTGACATGTGTTAACCGGGTTAGTCCAACTGGGATTTTGTCCCATTTTCAGTGGAGACCCGAGGAGAGAAGCTCCAGAAAATACAATATATAATTACAGTACAAGAAAAACAAGTATTACAAATAAATAATAGTAAGCAATAGAAATAAACAACTACATGTGAAGATTATAATTAAAAAAGAGAAAATAAATTAAAAAATGTTATTTTTTTTTTTTTTGACAAAATTAAATTCTTTGTTGCTGAACAATGGGGGAGAGTCAAGAGTGTAACTAGGATCTACTGAGAGTGATGTGAATGTGTTGGGAGGGGAAAGCTAAGTAGGGTCATAGCAGGGACAGGTTCTGGAGATGAATAAATGTGTCTTCAGTTCTTTTTTAAATAGTGGAGTGTGAGAGATAGAGCGTATATCCAGAGGAAGTTTATTCCAAGCTTCGGACACAGAGTGTTTGTAGAGTTGCTTACCTACAGACCTATTAGGGTGGTAGATATCAAGCAATTGCTGATTTGAGGTGCAGAGAGATTGAGAAGGGGTATAGATAGAAACAAGGATAGACAGAGATGGACAGCAGGAGGGTTTAAAGAGCATAGAGTGCAGCATGTGAAATTGGTAGAGATGTAGTAGTTGTGGGAGCTCCAGCCATTGTAGAGAATTTAAGGCAATACAGTGGTGCATGTTGTTTGGGGAGTTAGTAATGAATCTGGCTATTTTGTGGTAGGTTTGTTGAAGTTTGTTCAGGGTAGTAGTTTAAATATTTGTGAGAACTGGGGCAGCATAGAGGAGAGAGGGGAGGAGAATTGCTTGTCCAAGGGTGAGTCTAGCATCAGGAGTGAGGTATTTTCTGTTCCGATATAGGAGCCCTAGTTTCTGATGGGTTTTCTTTATGCATTGCTGTATATGTTGATTGGATTTTAGTTCATTGTCAATGATGACCCCTAAGAGTTTAGTGTGGGTGTCAGGTTGGATGGCTGTATTATTATAAGACCTGATAAAGGATGATCTACGTTGAGCAAGAGAATGGGGGAGGAAGAGCAAGAGTTGGTTTTTTTGGGATTGAGGATTATTAGGTTTTTTGAAAGCCATTGTTTGGTGGAAAGTAGAGCTTTTTGGGTTAGTGTGTGTAGGTCAGAGATGTTGTCGGCTGTAGAAATAATAGTGGAGTCATCAGCGTATTGTATGAGAGATGACTAATTGCAAGAGGTGAAGAGGTCATTGGTGAAAATGTTGAATAAAAGGGGGCCTAAGATGGAATCTTGTGGAACACCAGTAGAGATAGGCAGGAAAGGAGAATAGGAGGAGAGCCATTTGACTGATTGTTGGTGTCCAGAAAGATAGCTAGTGAACCAGCTGAGGGTGGAGGAGGATAGGTGAAAGTTTGCAAGTTTAGATAGAAGTAAAGGATGGGATACTGTATCAAAAGCTTTGGAGAGGTCTAGAAAGAGACAGGAGGTAGGTTTATTATTGTCCAGGGATTCTGCAATGGTGTGGGTAAAGGAGAGTAGAGAAGTAGTAGTGCTGTGATAGAGCCGGAAACCATGCTGAGTAGGGGTGAGTAAGTTGTGATTGAGAAGGCGGTTTAGAAGCTGTGTATGGATACATTTTTCTAGTAGCTTAGATAGGGGGATAGAATGGCAATAGCTCGATAGTTGGTAGGGTCAGTGGAGTTGCTTCCTTTATGGAGAGGTGCAGTGTAGAAAGATTTCCAAAGAGTAGGAACAGTAGATTCTAGCATAGATCTATTAATTAATATAGTCACTGGGTAGGCAATAGAGTCAGCTGCAAGTTTGAGGAAGATGGGAGGTAATTTATCAGTTGAGAGAGAGAGCAGGGTTTGAGTTTGAGCAGTAGAGATTTGATGCAAGAAGTGAGAAGTGGCTGGAAGGAGAAAAAAAGTGTATTGGGGTGGGTGTTGGGTCTGGTAAGGAGTAGGAGTTAGGTTGAGGGGGTAGGAGATTTTGGATGGAGGAAATGAAGTGGGAATTAAGTAGGGTATCTGTTTCATCCGGAGTCGAGTTTGGGTAGGAGGATGGGTTAGAGGGAGAGCCTGGGTAAAGGATGCTATTAAGTCTTGACCAGAATTTATGGGGGTTAGATCTATGTTTATGCTGTCCTGAGCTATAAAATGATTTTTTGTCTATAATTGTCTGTTTTTTGGCAATATTACGTAGTTGTCTGTATTTGAGAAGATGAGGAGTTTGTTTAGTTTTGATCCAGGCTTTCCAGACACTGTCTCTGTTTCATGATGGTATTAGTTTATTTTGAAAGCCAGGGGGCATGATTATATTTCACTCTGATCATCCTAGAGGGAGCTAGGGAGTCCAGAGTATTCATGAAAATGCTATTAAAAGTGTCAAAGGCATCATTCAGGTGAAGTTGTTTAAGGATAGACCAGTCAATGTTTTGTAGAAGTGAGTTAAACTGTGAAGAGTTAAATGAGGATAGTTTCTGACAATCTCTAAAGAGGTGGGGTTTAGGAGTATGTGGGTCATATCTTAGGATAGAGGTAGGGAGATGGTCACTAAGGGAGTCCAGTAGGGTTTTGGGCTGGTGGTAATGTTGAGGGGAGTTAGTAAGAATCCAGTCTATTGTGGAGTTGGAGATAGAGTTTTTTGTGGAAATGAGTGGGGGTAGAAAGGAGTTGGTGGAAACCATGAAGGTGAATACTGAGTAAGGGAGAGTCAGTAGAAAGTTTTGACCAGTTTATATTGACATCACCAAGGATGGGTGTTTCATAAGGTATGTTGAAATAAAACCAGGATAGTATGTTTTTGATAATGGGTACATTGTTGCCAGGAGGAATATAGATGGAAGCGATAGCAAATTTTTTGTGAGGATTCAGATGAAGGTTTAGAATGAGGAGTTCCGCAGGGTGGGAGTTAGGAATAGGTATGGGGTAAGGTGAAAGGTTAAGGCTGTTAGACTAGAGGATGGCTACACCACCTCCTTTCTTTGACGTTCTATCAGAGCGGTAGATGTTGTAACCAGGAGGGAGTATTTCACTGTTTGAGTTATGAGGTTTGAGCCATGTTTCTGATAGGGATAGGATGTGAGGGGTGTTGTAAGCTATCCAAGAGTGTAGTTCAGTAATTTTATTTGCTAGGCTTTGAATTTTTAGTGAATAAAAGGTTAGGTGTTTGCAAGGTATTGGGTAATGGGACTGAGGTTGTATATCTGGTTGGTTGTTGGAAGAGGGTTGTGAGGAGGAGGTAGTTAAGGTAGATAAAGGGGGGAAGAGGGAGGGGCAAGGTGAAGAGGGGACAGGGTTGGGGTGGATGTCCCCTGAGGAGAGTAATTGTTTATAGAGAAAAGCACCTGATGTGAAAAGTAGCATTTGGGAGGTCTAGATTTAGTCCTATTGATGGTTTGAGAATCTGAAATATGTGTCTTTTGTACAGAGTTGTGGTAGTAGAGTTAAATAGGTCTGGAGAGATGGAAAAAGAAGATGAAGTAGGAAAGCTGTAGTGTGAGTGCGAGGTAGGGGAACAAAAGAATAGGTTTGAGAGGTAGAATGATAGGAGTTAGTAATAGAGAGCATAGTGAGTAGTGCTGCAGATATATGTAGATGCAGCATGATGAGTCGTTTGGTTAAGGAGGGAAGAGGGGAAGTGTAAGAAATAATATAAAATAGGTGAATATGTTAAGTGTGATTCGGTGTTAGATTGTGGGAGGGGTAATAAACAGGAAGTGGAATTGTAGTGGATGGCTGGGCAGGAAGGGGAGGGATGGTTAAGTATAAAGGAAACTGTACAGGAGTGGATGGGAATGGGGGTAGGGTACGGGAGCGAAGTGAGCCCGAGCGTAGAGAGGGTGAATGGAGCGGGGTTAAACCCAAAAGGAAAGTCAGAGAAAAAAACAATCAGTGAAAGAGAAAGAAAGGGAGAGGAAAGTGTGTAGGGTTCTAGCTAAAAGCAGATGTAGTGGGCCTGAGATTAGGACAGCAGGAGGTAGGAAGCAAGGCACAAGTCTAGAAATGTAAGGAAGGGCAGGGTAGGACAAGGTATAGGGAGTTATTAGAATATCTTACTGTGGTAGACAGGAAAACAAGCAGATTAAATGAGGAATGGGTAAAGAGAAAAGAGTAGTTCAGAAATTATGTATGATTAACAGTGGAGACGGAGCAGGCAGATTAGAGGAGAAATGGGTATGGAGAAAAGAATAGTTCAGAAAGGAGGTAAGGTTAACAGTGGAGAGGAGTAGGGCAGAGAGGGGGGGTAGGAAGACTGAGGGATGTTCAGGTAAGAGTTGGAGGAAGAGGTAGATGACAGGGAGCTGTCAGCAGGTGGGCTGCAGCCAACACAGGGGTAGGCCAGAGATTATAGGCAGCAAATATAATCTTCAGGTGAGCAGTACATACTTAGATGAATTCCACTAAGGAAGGAAACAGACTGCAGATGTTTGGCAGAAGGTGGTTTTCCAGAGAGTTTGTGCCTGAAGTAGAGTCAGGGAAACACAGGTAGCAATTAGGTAAAGCTGAAAAACATAAAAATAAGACAAGTGAGTTGCAAGGGGCAATGGGAATAGGGACCAGAAGAGTGACTGAGTAGGGGGACAGTTGAAGTGAGCATGAGGTAGGATAGGGTGAGTGTGGATATGAGTGGTGGTAGGGGCAGAGGTGTGGGATGAGTGTGGAGGGGGCAGTGAGGACACAGAAGTAGTGAGACAATATATACAACTAACAGAATAGGTTAAAACATTGCAGGAAATGGTCCAAGTCACAAAGAATCAGTTATTCCTCACTTAAACAACAGATGATTTGCCATTAAGTAACAGTAATGCATTTAGGGTAGCAGGTAGTCAAATCACAGACAGCAGATATTAAGTCAAAGTAATGCATCAGAGTAACAGGTAGACTATCACTAAAATAATACTTTTTACTAAAAAACAGTGAGATTATATATATATATATATATATATATATATATATATATATATATATATATATTCAAATGTACAAATGAGCATGCAGTTCGGATTGGGCAGATAAAGCATTAACTGAAGTTAGGATCTGTGGTTGAGTTAATAAAATGGTGGTAGATAGAGAATAGTAGGACAGGTCAATGTAAGAGAAACACTATGAGAGAAGGACAGGGAGAGGCAGACCAGCACATGGAGAAAAGACGTGCCAAAAAGGTCTACAGGGGAGTCCTTAAGCTCCTAGCATAAAACACATGGAAAGGGCAGATAACCAACTACTTAAAGGCATGATACAGGGACCAAACCATGGTCTAACATCATTTGGCTTAGCATTAGCAACAGAGATTTAAAGCTTACAAATAGGCAGATACATGATATCCGGCCAGCAGAGGACATTAATTAAAGTAACTTAAAGATTAGACAGACTAAATTAGTTAGCGACAGTGGCAAACGCTAGATGTAGGGAAAACACATACGGCAGAAGAGAAAATAGGCCTCTGAGTACATTTAGTGTAATTAAGTTAGAAATATTAAATGTGCAGCTTGCTTAAGTCAGAAAATATTATGTGTTCAGCTAGCAGCAGTATACACCTTTCCTGCTTAGCGTAAGCGTTTCAGTGTTTGCAGCAAGGTATGGCAGGGACAAGGTATAGCAGACCAATCGTCTCAAAGGGGGTCAATAGAAATTAATAAAACATTCAAAAAAGGTGCAGATAAGAAGTAAAAGAGATGACAGTTGCAAATCCTATGTCGCGTCCAATAATTTACATGTAGGACAATAGCAACAGTGGTTTAGTAAACAATGTAAGGCAGACACAAAAAGATACAGCCTAGAAAAAGATGCTAAGTCTTTAGATAGCACATTCAGCAGAATAAAATTAGTGACAGTGGCGAACGCTTTCATACCGGGCAGTAACATAACAACGGTTGAAAAAAAGAACTTCTGTTTCGAATATACTTCTCTGAAATCAAGACAAATGTAGAAGGTCTTTGGATGACAAATGTTGCTGATGACTGCATGATGGGGCAATCACTGAATCCCCAGTGATGTAGATATCCTTCAGTAGATCAAACAAATGATTGGTACCAGAACCATGGCCTAAAACTAAATGCAAAAAAATGCATTATCATACCCTTTGGGAAGTCAAATACCTCTTCAAATTAAAACAGCAATAGCATACCTCCTAGAATGGATTCAGAGTTGAGAGATCTAGGTATGCAGATAGATAGTAGCCTGAACTTTGACTGCCATGTTTCCACAGTGGTGAGAAAATCCTTTTATATGGTGCAACTTATAATTAAAGGTAAGGCATCCAGATCCAACAAATTATAGTGTCGCTGTACCCAGGCCTCATTAGACCAATAATCAAGTACAGTGCACCATTTAGCATGTACATTTGACACTTACAGCCACTGGAGTGACCTCAAAGGTTCCTCACAAAGAAAGTACCAACTGTGAACAATATGAACTATTTGGATAGACTAAAAGCTCTATCCCATTACTCTGTCTCTTACTGATTATTAAGGGGTGACCTATGCCTGTCCTAAAAAGCACTCAATCCAACACTAATGGAGCTGCTACACATCTGCAAGTCAAACAGCATAAGGGTCACCTTATCTAGGGATCTAAACATAGTCAGTGAATCAAACAGAACATGCTGGAGAGACAGATATGTGTCTCAGAGATTTCCCCTTCTTTGGAGCAGGCTTACAATTCACATTAAGCAGAGCCCTTCCCTGGCCCTCTTCAAATGCAGTTTGGATCACTGGATGGTGAATCACAAATTCTCACCCTGGGTAGTGCCTATGTTCCTTACATATATAGGTAATTTGTAAGATACTCAATGCACAGGCATAAATTCATGCCATCCTTTTGCCCCTAGGGAGCAAAATCCTAAATCAGGTTATATTGGTTAGGCTTGTAAGGGCCCTTAAGCTGTTAACCTAGTAACCTGTTATGAACCTGTGAGCCTATGAACTTAAACAGACAGTGTTCTGGAGCAATTGGGAATTTGGATTAGGTTCCTCAATGGTCTCCTAGACTGTATGCATCATAACTATGAACCTATTATTGTCTGCCAGCCATTCCCTATTGCATAGCTGATCTAGTTCAGGAAAGGTTTCGGCAATATCACCAGCACACCAAATTTTAATGCAACACAGGCAATTTCTTCATCAAGGACAACAGGCACTGCATCTGTAGATGAGGCACTGAAATGCAAAGTTACTTGCCAACAGCAACCTCTACAGAGATTATGCATATTGACTTAGCATATGCTCAGGGGGATAATATTTCTTATGCCTCATAAAGACTGTTTAAACTGTGTTACTCATGGCTAGGTCTTATGGTATGATGTTAACAATCTTTATACAATTTCGCATAGTTCATCCAATGAAGTATATGTCATTTTTCTTCAATAATAATAAGGGGTGTACACTGTCAGCAGAGTGGCTATAATTGTTGGTGGAGATGGGGAGCTATCTATGGATGAAAGTAGCTTATACTCTTATCATCTCATCATCTTTAAACAGTCTTTAATCTGGCTTTGCAGGACTAATGCATCTATCTGTGTGTGTGTCTGTGTGTGTGTGTGTGTGTGTGTGTGTGTGTGTGTGTATGTGTGTGTGTGTGTGTGTGTGTGTGTGTGTGTGTGTGTGTATGTGTGTGTGTGTGTATCCATCTGCGTTAATAAAGTTGGAATACTTAGGCTACTGTGTGCTTGTGTCAAACAAATTGAAATGTGTGACTTTCATCTAGACTCCTTAATAGTGCTATGACTGGTAAAATCCTTATGCCATCTCTGTCTGCTGTACATAGGAAAAGTACACTGTGTTAAAGCAAAACAGACTGCATGAATCAATGAACCACGTGCTATCTAGGATGAGGCACTGAAATGCAAAGTTACTTGCCAACAGCAACCTCTACAGAGATTATGCATATTGACTTAGCATATGCTCAGGGGGATAATATTTCTTATGCCTCATAAAGACTGTTTAAACTGTGTTACTCATGGCTAGGTCTTATGGTATGATGTTAACAATCTTTATACAATTTCGCATAGTTCATCCAATGAAGTATATGTCATTTTTCTTCAATAATAATAAGGGGTGTACACTGTCAGCAGAGTGGCTATAATTGTTGGTGGAGATGGGGAGCTATCTATGGATGAAAGTAGCTTATACTCTTATCATCTCATCATCTTTAAACAGTCTTTAATCTGGCTTTGCAGGACTAATGCATCTATCTGTGTGTGTGTCTGTGTGTGTGTGTGTGTGTGTGTGTGTGTGTGTGTGTGTGTGTGTGTGTGTGTGTGTGTGTGTGTGTGTGTATCCATCTGCGTTAATAAAGTTGGAATACTTAGGCTACTGTGTGCTTGTGTCAAACAAATTGAAATGTGTGACTTTGATCTAGACTCCTTAATAGTGCTATGACTGGTAAAATCCTTATGCCATCTCTGTCTGCTGTACATAGGAAAAGTACACTGTGTTAAAGCAAAACAGACTGCATGAATCAATGAACCACGTGCTATCTAGGATGATAAACTTGAAAATATTTGTAAAAACCTATACATGCTGAACTACATTGCACTTTGCTTGTTTGATGACATAATGAAATAATTAGGCTATCTATTCTGCTCATTTATTGAACTTAACATTCTACCCCCCCTACATCTGCCACTCCCTTTCTACATGTGTCCTGCCTTCTCTTGAATGCATCCAAGAACTTTGTCTCCATTATCTCTTTTGTTTATTCCATGTGTGCACATCCATGAAGAAATATTGTTGCAGATGCAAGGGTAGGCTGGTCCCTATAATTCCATTCTCTTATCCCTCTTCTGTCCCTCCATGTTCTGCTTATAGTGACCCTTTCACATCTCTCAGTCATGATCATGTACACTAATATCATATCCCCAACATCTGCTGGTAACAGGAGGGGGGGAATGTACACACTGGAAGGATAACAAGTACACACAGTAAAGTGCAATTTCCCTTAAGAGCACCCAAAGATTACAGTCAGTCTGGGGCTGGTTTCTCCGTCTTTCTCCAGATCTTCAGTAAGACTCCCCACTGACACAGCTATAGAGTTGAGATCTCAGCTGAGTGGCCAAGCTAAGACCTCCAACACCCTCTCTGTCTAACCAGTGCTTTGTGTCCCTGCCCAAGTAGCTGACACACACATTCACACTTTGAGATTTGATTTATACACAAGCAAACACATGGGAAAGGCTAGCAAAGATTTACTAGCTATGCCCCCTTCTGCCCAGACTATAAGGTAGTTATCACTGCCACCAGGCAAATCCTTATTAGCTACTTTAAGGACCTTAGCAAAAGTTGTCCAATCTTACTGTGTAATGTTACTATTAATCCAAATGGAAGTTTGACCAAGAGACAAGGCTATTAGGAGTGGTCCACAGTGTCACCAAATAAATATGCAAGTACTCTCAGAGCTTAAATATGTCTCACAAATATCAGACGCAAAGTTGGGTTTAAATATATTTAATGATAAATAATAAAAGATCAAGAAAATACTCAATAAAACATCATTGTAACTTCAGAGTTCAAAATCACAGAAAATATTTAAAAAAGCATTGCAAGATATTCTCAAATAAATAAAGAAAACATCTAAGGTATACTTCACTATATTCCTAACTGATTCTAAGAGAAATTACTGTACCCTAGTTAAATTAATTACAGCAAAGCAAGTGCAGAGGTGGTGAGTGGATGTTCTTGTTAGGTCAAAGACAAAATACAAAATGCCCTCTCTCGCTCTCGCTCAGAGAGTTCTTAAATTAACATCTCAAATATTGCTGGGATACTTTCAGCATGCTATCACTTTTTGTCACCTGACTTCAGTTCCCAGGCTCACAAACAACCCCCATTGATGCAGCATCTAGCATCTCCCTGTGAAAATACATAGCCTTCAGATGTTTACAGATCCTGTAAGTCATAAAACAATAAAACAAATACAATATAATGCAGAAAACTCCCTAGTTCTAGACATCATGTTTCCTTGCTGCATTGAAACTAACTGTCATAGCACAATAAAAAAATAAAATAATTTCAACTATTTTCTTGAAGTTTTGCAAGTTAACCCTCTATGTTCTAGTTCCCACTGTTAAAACATATGCATTTACACAGGTATAATAGTTTATATACATTTCTGTTCTTATCCAGCAGGGTACACTGTGGTCACACATTTAGGCTTAGTGCTGTATAAACCATGTTCAACACACACTTCTGTACCAGCAGTTTAATATGCACATAATATATAGTTCTAATACATTTGTAAGACAAGCATATGAATCATGTTGATATTCACAAACGGCATATGATTATTTACAAAATTCCAGACATCTGTGCTGGCAGTATCTCCTTCTGTCACACTTCTACATTAATCATATTAATATTCTCAAATTACATATAGTTATTTACAAAATTCCAGATAGCTGGGCTGGCAATATTTCCTTTTGTGACAAGTGTCATGAAGGTTATGATATGTAAGGTTTTTATTTTTTATTAATTTATTTATTTTTTAGTGAGTCCATTTTGCTGGTAATACCATTTTTTCTGATGGCTGGATGCAGCCTCTTTTTAAATTCATTTTAACTATGTTTAGTGGGCTGGTGTAGCTGCTTTGGGGATTGGGGTTATTTTTAGTACACATATTATGTGTAATTTCATTTTTACTTTCTTACCTGAGAGTGCTACAGCTGCATTTCTGTTTTGTTGGGGGAGTTTGCAAGGCACCTAGTATTTAGATATATTAAAATATCTACATTCTGAAAAATGTAGGCAGCTGTAAGAAAGGACTTTCACTATTCCTCCTTATATGGTATGCAGATGTCAAATACTGCAAGTCTGTATGGGTGGTACTAGTGGTACACTCAATACCAAAAGATCTGTAGGCATCACTGTCTGAACTTTGGGGTAAGTATAAATTGGTGTCTCACAGCAATTTGTTCTTTACCCTTAATTGTTGGCCATGTTAAGCTATATCAATTCGAGAATTCTGGCAAGGCTTAACGCTCCAGTCATTTTGATTTGAAAACTGCAGATATTAGACAGATAATTCCTTTATGCTTGCAGTTCTATGGTTAACATGCAGGTTGAGCTCTACTGTCTACCAGCCTGAAGATGTATGTGCTGTGCTTAGTGGTCAGATTTGGAAAATGCTTGAACAGAGTTATTTTATTTACAGAGAAAAATACTACAAAAAATATATGGCATTTGCAAATGAGTAAGAACATGCAGTAAACACCTGCATATTGGAGAATAATGAGGGAAATTAAAGAAAAAGTAGAAGAGAATTTTAGAATACACAAATGATGGAGAAGACATGCCAAGCTTTTTTTTAAAATATACTGTGAAAATAAATGTTACCATGGTCCAAATGATCCTGTTACTTATAAAATAAGTAATAAATCCAGAAAAGAAGTACAGGAGCAAACCAAGGCTGGCAAGACAAGTCAGCATAAATTCAGCAACCACTATAGCTTATTCAAGCAACAGATGTAAATGCTTATTCAAGCAATAAATCCAGACCAGGTTCAAGTAAAATCCGAGCTGTTTATTGGTAAGCGCTTTCACCCTGTTAGGGCTTCTTCAAACCATAAAAACAATCACTCAATAAAATCAGGCAACATTATATAAGGAAATAGGACTGACATCACTTCCTATTCCTAGCAAAAAACTTTACAATATGCATAAATAGTATATATAAACATACATCTAATTCTGTGAATGAAAACAAATGTAAAAATACTAGCTAAAAATGGAAAGCTAAAACATTAAGATTTATCTCACAGTTAATCTCCTATTCTTAAGAACAGGTTTCAAAGGAATTTTGTCATTCAAACCTGGTCTATGGTCTGCTCTAAGTCTGATGGCCAATTGTAATTCCAATCTCTCAGTGCAATTACATATGTCCCCTCCCCTAATACCTGGCTGATTAATCTGTAAAACTAAAAATACAAAATAATGTGTATTGTCACTATCTATAATATGTTTGGAAAGTGCATTATGTGGTGATTGTATGCGTATATAATAGAGGTGTTCCCTAACCCTATCTCGTAGGCGTCTATCTGTCTTGCCTACATAAAATGCTTGGCAAACAGTACACTTAGCTAAATAAATGACGTGAGGTGTTACAATCAGCACTAAGTTGAAATTTAAAGCAATAAGAGGTAATTGGATGAATAAACTGGGAACTCGTATCCAAAAAACTACAAAAATTACAGTTATTGCAAGGAACAGTACCCAAAATGTTATTAGTATGCCCATTAATCTGAGTAGACAGCCGGGGATAACAAAGAAGTCTATGCAAGTTCGACTTGTTCCTGTATCTAAAACAAGGCTCATCTCCGACCATGTCTCTAAGTTGGGAGTCAAGTAAAAGTAAATTCCAATTCTTGTTTGAAACCCCCTTTATACTATTAATGTCCTGTGTATAACTAACAAAAAATGTAACTACTGAATCTCTAACTTCAGAACGTATATCAGGGACATTCTTCACTGAGGATGGATGTGAGAAGTATGGATGTGCAATGCCATTTCTCAACTCCAATACACCTTCAAAATAAGTGATGATGTCATCTGGCCTGTATGCTCTTTGTATAAGTCTATCATTTAAACTGGACAGCTCCTGTAAAAAACTATCATGATTGGGATTCATCCTGGATGCTCGTATCGCCTGTCCCCTTACCAAGTTCTTATAAACATAATTGGGGTACATGCTCTCCCGATGTAACAGGGAGTTCCTATAACATGTTTTTCTATAAACTCCAGTATTAAGCATCCCATTCGGTAATCTATCAATAAAAACATCCAAAAAAGTAATACAGCTAGTTGAACTTTCCAAAGAGAAGTTCAAAAAAAGAGTTAAACTGTTAATCTCTTTATGGAAATCATCCAAATCTTTATCTGTGCCAGTCCACAAAAGAAAAAGATCATCTACAAAATGGACATAAAAAAACAACATGTTCTTTAAAACTATCTAAAACAAACAACTTGTTACATTCCCAGTCCAACATTACAAGGTTGGCGTAGCTATTGGCACAAGAAGTGCCCATAGCCACACCATCCTTCTGAATATAGGCTACCTCATTAAAAAGAAAGATGTTATTTTCCAAAACTATTTCCAACAGAGCACCAAGTAAATCCTTCATGGATTAACTATAAGCTCCATAATTCTGTAGACATCTCATAACACTCTCAACACTTTCAGAATTAGGTATCATTGTAAAAAGGGACTGAACGTCCAAAGTGACCATTTTATAATACATATCGACCGGAAGGTCTGCAACTTTGGTGTACAGGGCTAGTAAGAAATGTTTTGTATCTCTAAGTATATGTGTAGACTCGTCCACCAAGGGTCTTAGATGTTTTTCTAAGTAGATAGACAGGGGCTCAGTAGCCCAACCTCTCCCTGCCACAGTCGGTCTCATTGGTGGATCTCGGGGATTTTTATGTACCTTGAGGAGGCCTTGATTCACAGGGATCAAGGGGTCTGTCACATGTAAAAAGTCAAACAAATCATGATCTATAATCTCATTGAATAACAAGTCTTGTAATATACGAAATATACTGTACACCTTATTCCAGACCTCATCCAGGCCAATTATTTCATAAAAGTTTCGGTCACTTAACATGAGGATCATTCTTGGGATGTAATACTGGTACATAAGTGGTAGGTTTTTTAAACATCTTGTTATGAGTTGTATTCGTGGAGTGAGTACCATAGTCTAGTCTAAGCTAGACATTGCGACTAAACAGTCTCACATCTATGATTGTATCAGTAACTTGACTCCTAACGGAAGGTATAAATGAGAGACCCTTGTTGAGGATCTCTATTTCATCCTTGGAACAACCCCCTATCTGTAAGGTTCCAGACTAATGTCTCGGAACCTTGTCCCACATCTTTTTCAATGTTTGTCCTGTGAATTCTCCTCCTGAGACTTTCCATTTCTGTCTGCCCCGACTCATGGACCTGTTCCTCCCTCCTCTGTATTGTCCGTCTATAGGGAAAGGGGTGAATCCTCGAGCACCTTCCAAAGGGGGGGGGGGGCTCTTTCCTTCCAACAGATGAAACCAGGGATGGTTGCAATACAACATGATGATTGCCAGTAGATGTAATCTCTGATGAAATAGTGGACGGTATATTAACAGGTGGTTCACTAGTATAATTGGCGGTGGTGGGATGTACATGTGTATCACTAAATGGAGTCCCATTGCCTATGATCGCATTGCTATGATCTGTGAGCCATGACTGACATTCACATCATGACTGACATCAATAGTCTCAGACAATTGCACATTAGGATCAGACCTTTGATTTAAAATTAAATTTGCATCACACAAAACACCATTATTATTAGTGGACACACTGTGAGAATTATTAATATTGGTATAATTATTAACATTAGCATCACTGGCCATTTTTAAAGTCCACTGTATCACTCTATATCTTGGAGCGTTTCTGCTCCAGCAGCTTCTTTTCATACAGAAAAACATTATCTAAAAGTCGCTCAGTCAATCTGCCTACAATATCAGCAGGGGAAGTTAATGGAAATTAAATTTTGTGTATTCCTGATTTTTTCACGCAGTAACACTTCTTCCGGAAGGAAGAACTCATTAAGTAAAGACATATACTTGATACTGACCTCCAGATTAAGTTGTTGCCATTTGTACAGCAACTCTGGATAAGTAGAGCCTGTCTTCGGCATCTTGAGTACGCGTAAACCTTGTGGGATAATCCTTTGCTAGATACAGACTTCAAAGTGTTGTCTTTGGGTCTGTAAGCGTTTCAGTTTTAAAAAATCAGCTTCCAGCTGCTCAAAATGCTCAGAGAGATCATTCAACACTTCCGGGGATGTCCCAGCCTCGGTCTCAGTCTCAGTCACTTCGAACGTCATCATAACGGGTTATTCTCTTCACACACGCATCGTAAAAACCTATTCAGGCTCTTAGGTGGTTGCGGTACAGGCTCTAAATTAAAAGGCAGTTCTAAATCGACCTGTTCAGCCATGTCACTGTGATAACAAGTGAAATAAATAAAGTATACTGTGAAAATAAATGTTACCATGGTCCAAATGCTCCTATAAAATAAGTAATAAATCCAAAAAAGAAGTACAGGAATAAACCAAGGCTGGCAAGACAAGTCAGCATAAATTCAGCAACCACTATAGCTTATTCAAGCAACAGATGTGAATGCTTATTCCAGCAATAAATCCAAACCAGGTTCAAGTAAAATCTGAGCCATTTATTGGTAAGTGCTTTCTCCCTGTTAGGGCTTCTTCAAACCATAAAAACAATCACTCAATAAAATCAGGCGACATTATATAAGGAAATAGGACTGACATCACTTCCTATTCCTAGCAAAAAACTTTACAATATGCATAAATAGTATATATAAACATACATCTAATTCTGTGAATGAAAACAAATGTAAAAATACTAGCTAAAAATGGAAAGCTAAAACATTAAGATTTATCTCACAGTTTTGCCAGCCTTTGTTTGCTCCTGTACTTCTTTTCTGGATTTTTTTTAAATATGTTATGATAGTGCATCTTTCATTTTTCACTTGATGTATGTGTGCTTGTGTGTGTATACATATATATATATATATATATATATATATATATATATATATATATATATATATATATTTATATAGGTTCATAGGTAAATACTAATTATGAGTCTACAGACTATTACAAGTTTGTCTGGTAAAGACCTTAACCGCTATATGAACCCCCTCCCCTTTGTAGTATGTAGATAAATAGCTAGCTTGCTAACAATACAAGAAAAAAAATCCAGGACTATCAAATTTTATTAAAAAATCTTCAGACACATACAGACACGTTTCGCTAAAGCGTCTTCAGTGGGCAAAATAACAAATGCCATAACCAAGAACTTATAGAACTTCCTGCTACCATCACCTGATACAAAAGCACCAATGGAAAGTATAACTTCCCACTACCATCACCTGATACAAAGGCAAGAGTAGAAAAATACTGACATCACACAGTGAAACTTCCTGAAAGTTCTAAATTGCAAATATAATCAAAAGACTATAAATAAATATGCCAGAAAAAGTAGATGTACAGCTGAAAAGTATAGATTGACATAGAAACCAAAGCTGTTTGGTATATATAGATTGCAAGATAGATAGATGTTTGTAGGTAAATATTAGGCTATCAGTCTGTAGACTTTTACAAGCCTAGCCAATAACCAGAAGTCAAGATCATACCCAGTGCCTTGTTATTCTCAGATAAAGACTTTACCTGTTATGCAACCTCGTTGTGTGTGTGTGTGTGTGTGTGTGTGTGTGTGTGTGTGTGTGTGTGTGTGTATACATTTTTTTAACTTCTCACTTTCCGTTTTGTGTGTAATGTAATCACATGGTAAAACTCAATAAATATTTGCATGTTGCTGTCCATATTTGATAACATTTTTCCCTTTTTCAAATGTACATATTCTTCACATACTGTAATTGTAGGATAAAGGTTTAGAGTGAATACTTCATGTCAGTTTATACCAAATTTACATTAGCATGAAAGTAGACTGTAGAAAAACCTCTTCTGTCATATAATATTTTCCTTCTGTGGGTATCGTTTGCAATACTACCAGCAGTTCTTAGTTCTGAAGCAACAGGTTATCTGCACCAGAGGTATTGGATCACACTGTGATTGTGGTAATATGATATGAAGTTATTGTTTATCTAGACAGACTAGATAACAAGGACCTGGCGTTACCACAAGTTCTCTCTGGTTATTTTTTAGTTTCTTAACTGTACTTTAAAACTATGACTTCTATACAAGTGAATATTTCTGTGAAATAGAACTTGGGCGCTGTATTTTTTCTTTGCATCATACTAATGGCTTACACAAATGATAAGTAATTAAAAAATGACAATTGTGCATGACTAAAGGCCACAAGGGAAGGTGAATTATTAAGCTAATTTCACACATGCCCACAAGTGCTGTTACACTGACAAGACTGAAGAGCATGTTTGGTGTTTCATTTGATGCTTTCAGGTACTTCTTTGGCAATCTGGACTTCTAGTCCATCTCACTGAAGGACGTCCAGAGGAGCATTGCTCATAAAATGAAAATGTTAAACTTGTGCACTCACAGATGCTTATTAATATTTTGACTATCTCCTTAAGCTGCCTCTTAAGTTTCAACAGTCTTTCTATTTTGATAAAACAGTATTATTTGTGTTTCTTTACAAATATGTTTTCTGGAAAATATAATTATGTAACTTTTCTGTTTTATGATGCAACATTTTGTGAACTATATTTTTTATCACAGCAATTCACAAAAAATATATTAAAGTGATGGAATTGTATATTGCCATGGTATCCACCCACACTTCAATTTGTTGGAGAATAACATAATATCCAATTTTATTTTGTAAAAATAATGTTGTACAACGAACTGTAGCAAAAAAAGACAGAGTCGACAAAACTATTCCTTTCATGCATTTAAAGCCTCCACACGACAGGGCAAACTGAAAAACAAATTGCCCTTTTCTTAGCAGTTCTACAGTAAAGACATACTGCTACACCGTGATATCTCCCTTATGCTCTTTGTTTCCTACAGACAATAGTGAGTGGAATGCAGTTGAACACAATACTTTGCTGTCAGTTGTAACGGCTCAACAACATCAGAGTCCAAGTGTTGCAGAAAGTGACTACTTGAGTTTGGAGTCTCCAGCTTTAAAGACAAGCTGAGAGTCCAAGGCAGGCTAAAAGCATGGTCACCTTCAGTTTCTGTGACAGAAGGACTTATATTATAAAAATAAGTTGAATTTTAGTTATGAAAACAGTAAAAGCTTGTGGCATTCTGTCATTCTGCTGACATTTTAGGACAGGGCTGTGTGAATGTTTACTCTAACAAGGTCAGTGGCATTGCAAACAGACTAGAGTTTCATTAAATTGGAGCTGCCAAATTGACTTTATCTGTCACTGAAGTGTATTATAATCCAATAGGTTTGTTCCTCATATTTAAAGTGTAATTTCATCAGGTCATTGGAGAAATACAAAAATATAAGCTGTGTGAAAAGCAGACAGGAAGAAACTTGTTTAACTTTGCACCTCTTTCCTGGAGTACTTGGAAATGTACTTGCAAAAATGGAGATGGTAGACTGTGTGTGGTGTGTGTGTGTGTGTGTGTGTGTGTGTGTGTGTGTGTGTGTGTGTGTGTGTGTGTGTGTGTGTGTGTGTGTGTGTGTGGGTACACATGTCTATGAATGTGTGTGTGTGTGGGTACACATGTCTATGAATGTGTGTGTGTGTGGGGGGGGTTGTATGTATGTCTATGTGGTTGCAGATTTTTACACGTATGTGTGTGTGTGTTTGTGTGAGAGCATGTCTATGCATGTGTGTGTGTGTCTCTGTGGGTACACATGTCTATGCATATGTGTGTGTCTGTAGGTGCACGTCTATGCATGTGTAGGTGTGTATTTGCTATATATATATATATATATATATATATATATATGTGTGTGTGTGTGTGTGTGTGTGTGTGTGTGTATGTTAATGTCTATGTTTTGATGCACGTGTGAGTCTATGCAAATGTATGCTTGTGAACATCCTTCTAAGTGCACGTCTATGTGTTTGTGGGTGTGTATGTATGTATGTATGTATGTGTACTGTATGTGTTTATGTCTTTCTATGCATGTGCGTGTGCCTGTGTGAATGTGTGCTTACAAGCATACTTTTAAGTTCACATGTTTATGCATGTGTCTGTGTGTGTATGTGTTTATGTCTGTTTTTCTATGCATGTGTGTGTATCTGTGAAAATCTGTGCTTGTGAGCATACCTCTAACGGCACACATTCTTTGTTGGAATGCGATAACTGCATCTGAGTAAGCTATTGATACAGTGTTCTCCTCTGTCAAGCTTTGAAAATCACTACATTACAAATAAATACAAAGATTACAGTCATGGCCTATAACATCAGCTGGAAAGGGACAACCTTGGTATAGGAAGCCACACTGAGAAAAATATAAGGACAGCCCCTGTTTTCAGCCTTTTCCTTACTACTTTGTGTACAACATTTGTTTGGGGATCTAATGTCCTGCATATTTCAGTTTAACGTTTTGTCCTGGAATGGTTTGCATGAGGTGTTCAATCATATTTGTTCTGTTAGAAATATTATTTCACTCCTTAACTGAAACTGTTTTAGTTCTTTACTTGAACTGTAGGTATTTCTTACCCAGACTTACTAGTTTTGCCTGTTAATCACAGCATGGTCATCTGAGATCTAGGTGGTAAGGAAAAGACAGCACTGCCTCAGAGTTCTACTAGTTATTTAATTTTACTTTGATTTATTTGTTAACTGGATAAGCAATCTGGCCAGTCTTGTTTTCTTTTCAGTGACAATCTTGGCTTGAAGAACAAGGTATGTTTAAAATAAATGCATATATAATAGACCATTTAGTCTACCTAAGTAAAAATTGTATATTTGGGGAGTGTAATGAAAGTGGAATACCTGGAGAAAGAGGTCAGGATTGAACTCCACATTCTGAAGCTGTTAAGCACTGATCATATTGAACAAGACGGCAAACAGTGAGGGAAAATTAATAAAATATCATACAATTAACATGAGAAAAAAAACAAGTTGCAACTAATAAAAACACACATTTAATCCAAAATTAGAAGAAAAATAACAGTAAGCACTTTTGTCATTATTTCTAATAGACCTTAGCTACACCAAACTTAATTTTTGTTTTTATTAGCTGTCTTACCTTTTTTCTGGTGATTTTTGAAGACAGGCACTAATCATATTACTGACACACCCAACTGCCCTTCTAATCATCACATTTATTTAAAGTCATCTGAAGTAATGAGGTTATAACCTGCGCCAATGACAAAACTTCAGTGCTTTTAATAGGTGACTATATAAAACCATTCATGGTATTTTGGTTTGTTAAAGAACAACATAACACAAATGATTTTTATAGTATAATGCAGACTGGTGTTATATATTTACATGGGGTATTGGTCCCGCTATATCTCTTCATTTTTTGGCCAGGTCCTTCCTTTTCACTGCCCTTACTCTAGGCTGCACTACCACATGTGGTTACTTAAGACTGGGTGATATGATGTTAGCTGTCCTCATATTTCTAGTGAGATGTTATACCTCTCACCCTGCAGATACTGAAAACAGGAGCAAAGGCCTTTGAAAACTATGAACATCCAGCTAAACATCATGGCATCTAATTAGCATAAATCTGAATACCAAATAGCACATATCTCTTCCCGCTTCCAGTAGGATTGTGGGATACTACTCAGAAACACATGTTTAAAAAACAGAGATTGACAAAAAGATGGAAAAGTATAAGCACATTATCAAAGAGACATTGTAAAACCTATTGGTTTTATTAAACTGTATCATAAAATTCTACCACATGCGGCCATTTTTGCTTCAGAAAAAGGGAGATGTAAGACATGTGTCCTATTTCTTTAAATTATTAATTTGTTGCCACTAAAATATTGGTCATTTGGTATGGTTTTCTGTATACTACACAACTTCAAAAATCACATGTGATGGGGGGATTCAAAAAGTTATGTGAAGAGGTAAATCAAGCTAGAAAATAAGGACATACCTCCAAAAATAGGAACATCTTAAATGAGTTCGGAAAATAGGAACATTCCTTCAAAATAAAGATAGTTGAGATGTCTGTGAGATGTTAACCTTTGACATGTTCAGTCTTCTTTTGTGGCCTGAGTTATTGCTCAACCAAGTTGGATCAAGATGTTTTCCCTGATTCAGCATTATCTGATGTTCAATTAAAAAAAAGAAACCTAAGATAATATACTGAGTGTTGTAACATGCATCAAAGTTGGAATAGAGTATATGCATTCAGCTTTCATTCATTATAATACATCTGAGAATGCTGTAGCAAGTAACTTAGGTTGGAAAGGATTCCAAGGCATAATGATTGCTGTGCAGTTCAAGACCTGTGACAGAATTAGTCTTCATACTGTGACAGCTATCCCAGCTGTTCTGAAAGGTAGACATCTAGACATCTATCAGTCCTGACATGTTACTTCTGTTCCTGGGCTTGACATGCAGTATAAGGAACCCTCCAATAGATTGTTTGTTCCTGTATTTTTTGTTCTGCTTTATTCCTGAGTTTTATTTACTTGACAGCACAGATATCTGACCCTTTCCTATTCCTGACACACACTCATATTCAGGCAAGGGGTGTGTCACATATCTAGGAAATGACACACTGCTGTAAACAGGACTGCCGGTTTTGTTGCTGTTTAGAGATGAGACTATTGAAGGCCATTGTTCAGCTAAGTACGACCCTTTTACTAAAGCACTTTGTTACTTTAGAATGCTCTGATAGAGAACAAATAGTATTAAATGCCGAACCCCTTTTATTTCTCCTGGGTGATTATATCAGGAATTATACAATTCCTCACTATTAATATTCTAAAACGTGCACACTGATTGGCCAGCCCAACAAGCGTGCCTGTTGTAAATCCCACAATATACCAATGGAAAAAGGTCCGGTCGCTCAGACTTTTTTCCGTTGGTATAAACTGCCCCAAAACTTTTCTTTTTTTTTTTTTTTTACAATAAAAAAAAAAGAGAAAAAGGAGCAAGGGAGACTTTCTTTTCTCCATCGCTTCCATTTCAAAGCCTTGATGTACTGGGTATGTGTGGGAACACAAGTCCCATACACATGCGCAGTACATCAAAATGCAGACTCAGTGTACCACAACCGGCAGAAGAACAGCAATCTGCCATTATACAAAGACATTATTTAAGAAAAGTAAGTATTTTTTTTCTTAAATAATGTTATTGTATAATAGCAATAACTGACTCTGTGGTTGTGGTATATTAAAGATTTACCCATGGTTGCCTTTGTTTAATCGCTTGGGCTTCGTCCTCATGATTAAACCACACCAACCGTGGGTAAATCTTCAATATACCAAACCACGTCATCGATTATTGCTTAAATAGTAGATATCATTTTACAAATTTACTGGTGCTCAGACACAGCTTTAATAACATTTATAAATTATATATGGAAAGATAATATTGTGTAAATTTGAGAAATGGGCAACATTTGCATTTACCAAAATAGAATGAAGAATCACTTTAAGGAGTAAGCACCTTTGTCTTACTCTGAATGGTACTTTCTCAGAGTGTATCATGTGAATGGAGTTTTATGGCTCAGTTTAGTTGGATTCTTTCTGTGTACTTAATTTCTGTTGTTAGCATGCCTTGACTTATAAAACAAACAGCAGTTGGGTTATGTACAGGCGATACTATTACTTTGGCATTAGTAGATGTGGTACTGTGTAACTGAAAGTGCAGCTGGAGGGCATGTGTAGCTAAATCTGAGGCTGCAGTAATTCAGAATATTCCCATTCCTCTGAGGTATAGCAATCTCACACAATATTTATACAAAGCAGAGATGTGGAGGGTGTAACCTCCATGTCAGGGACTGCAGGAAGGTGCAGCCCCTTGCAAAATGCTTAAAAGATATAATAGCAAGTGTGCAGAATGTAGTGTTTTTTCTGTTTGCATGGTAGTTTATTTTATAAAGTTTTAAGACTCAAGCTATCACATCCTGTAGTTTTGTTAGGAAGCCTGCAGGGACTCATGTTTCTCATCCTTCCTTCTATATTCACCGTTTGTAGTTTACTTTTGTGAAACCAATTCACTTCCACAAAATCCCAACTCTTCTTAATAGCCCTTCTTGTCAAGTTTAAATTTTGAATGAATCCTTTATTGTAGTTGCTGTTCATCTCAATGTCAGGTTTGGATTTATTCATCGTCCCTTCTCCAGTTTAAGGCTATTAATGCTACATGCATCTCACTATTACAAATGTCTGCTCCTGCTCTTGCTTTTCCTAGTGTATGATGTGCACAGGTCCATATCAAAGAAAATAACACTCATTAATTTCCTATATCCTTTTTCCACATCTGTCTATATCCCTCCACCACTTTCTTCCATAATGTCTATATCCCCCATAGTATCCAAACATGTTTCAATCCTGTGATTTGTTCAACACGCATCCAATACCAGTCATTCCCCCTTCCTTTTCTTTTAGAGACATACATTTTTATAAAACCATTTATGCAAAACTTTCATTTGTTGAGCCCCTACCAGTTCCAAGTTTATGAAGCCTGTCCTTAATCACATGGTATAATCTCCCCTTCCCCAGTTTACATTTGATGTCTTTAATGATCCCAACCTCCCATTTCTTTAGGATATCCCTGCATATTGACCCTTTCCACCCCACACCAGTCTTCAAATTCCCAAACTAAAATGCATTCTTTTGTTCTCCTTCACAGGCCCATATGTATATAGTTTTGATCCATGAGGTTCTTCATACGCCTAGCTATGTATTCCCCATGTAATTTTTAAACCTTGTATTTAAGTATGAATAACCCTGAGTTGAGCAGACATTTTTCATTTCTAGGAATAGGGTCTCCTCTTTGCCTCCCATCTTCTCTAAATAACATAACTTAGACAACTGGTACCCTACCCTGTCTGTGATCCAATCCTCTTGTCTTTTCCAAATATCAAAAGTGCTGTCTTGGGAGTAGATTATATGCCTCACCTTTCATAACCCATTCCTATCACAAGCTTTCCTCAGGCTTAAACACTCAGCTTACTGTAACTCAGAAACTACCCAAGTTTCATCTTATTTTCAACCTGTCAGCTGGAAAGGTCTTTTTCTTGTCTCCTCCTTCCAGCACTATACCTTAAGATTTTCCAGGAAGAGAACCTCACCCAGTTATTTTTGCTGTCTTTTTTCTCCAGTTTATTTAATTTCTCTTCTAACACATTTACTTCCTTGATTGAGCTGTTGCTGTTGTGCTTCCAACCTCCTGCATAAACTATTGCTGATTCACTGCTTTGATCCTCTTCTCTCCCAGTCCCAGCTGATCAGTATCTGTTTGGTTGCAATCCAAATTAATTTACATCCACATCTTCAACTTTATACAACCTGTCTTTTGATCTCCATTTATTTTTATGCTGTCTCCATATTTTCTACCTTCAAATCAGTACTTTAGCACCATGTAAGCATAGTGCAAAAAGGCCCTCTTTCTTTGCTTTGAACACTTAGGTATACTATGTGCCTTACCTTCCATATATCGTTCCATTCCCCTTTATGTAATTCTGCAATTAATTTTTGTAATCTCTATCTATTCTCCCTTTTTCCTGTCTAGATTCAGTTCTAATTTACATCAAAATCACATCTTATATCTTTTTTTGTCTGACTCTGTAGTTTATCTGTTTCTCACAGAATCAGTTGAACTATAATTCAACTTTTCTGAGTTTGAGTCTGTTTTGCAAATTCTTCTATCTCCTGTCTATGTTTCCTTGTGATGACAGCCACCTTCCATTTCTACTTTCCTGAATATGCTGCGGTAGCGTTGTCACCTCACAGTAAGACGCTGTCCGGTTCGATTCTCAACTAGAGCATCTTCTGCGTGGAGACATGCGTGAATGGGCATACCTTCATTGAAGGTTGTACATCAGGGCTGGCAACTCGCCACGTAAAAAATCTACTGCCAATCATTAGCGGACCGGAGTTCTGTTGTGGTGACCCCTAACCGGGAAAAGCCGAAAGACGCAACAAGTACTGACAGCTGCGTTAAGAAAAAGATAGCTGCTTCTCTAGGCATTAATGCATTTCCGCAGTAGAGTGTTAGATCCTCAGTAACAACAACAACAACATAAATAGATAAAAAATCAGAAATACTTTATAATTTTAAACATATCAGCTTTTGTACACTTAGAAGTAGGTATGGAAAATATATTTATTTGCAACCCATTTGTAACTTACGTCAGTCTTTTTATATGTATGTTATGCTTTTCTTAATATCTGATCTTGGGATGTGGGTTGCAAATAGATTGGGACTCTTTCCCTTAACTAGGACTTAGTTTGATCTAATCACTAGTAGTGTGTGGGGCTGGGTACTTGATGTTTTTAAATGCAATTTTACTGCCCTGTTTATATTGTTTGCATGAAATGGGCTGGTTTCCACACCTACGTCTAAGTGTATAAAAGCTGATATGTTTAACATTGTAAAGTATTTCTGATTTTTTTTTTTCTTTTTTTGATTATTGAGGATAGGGTGTGTGTGACGAATAAAGACTTGTTGCTTTGGAACACTAACTGGGTTTCATGATGTTTGGAAATTATTGTGACTGAGCTCATCAACGAAGTTTTAAGACTACTAGTTTTTCTGTTTTTTGGTTTTTATTTTTTTTTTATTTTTTTCTTCTTCCTATTAGCTCTCAATGCACACTGATTGGGCATGATTTCCCAAAAGACTTGTTTGTAGCATTATCCCTTGCACTTGCTTGTCATCTCCTTCCCTTCTAGCTATCTTTCATTCCTGTCTTCCAGTGATATTCCATTGTGATTGACAGACATTTATATCTGGAATAAATACAAAGTCTGCATAGACTTGTCCCAGGGGAATCCAACCACCAGCTACACTCAACCACTAGGCTGTAATTAGTGCCAGAGATCATCCAAATCCCTTCCCTGAAAACAAACAAATGCATAAGCAAATACACTAATGTTCTCTCATTTTCCATTTTTTAGACAAATGTCTTGGACTTATGTATACAGCAGTAAGTATTTCTTCTCTTTTCTGTTGCAGTCAAATATTTATCCCACTGTATCACCTTATGCATGTGTGCTAGCCGTAAATCTAGCCTTGCCACTGCCCCTATATATTACCTTATGAAAAACCTTTTCCCTAACAGTAGCACTACACAAGACACACACACACACACACACACACACACACACACACACACACACACACACACACACACACACACACACACACACACACACTTAATGCTGACACTTTTATTTTATTGTGTATTTGTCATTAGGAAAAAATACACATCTTCAAGGAAGGACATCTCACATAGCACAGCAACATTTGATGTTCTGAACAATGAAATACCTAGTAGTCGAAAACAACTGCTTTTGATCAAAAACACAGGAATTAACTTTGTAGACTTAAGCACAGCCAACAAAATAAAATGCAATGATTCTCTCTCTCTCTCTCTGTGTGTATATATATATATATATATATATATATATATATATATATATATATATATAGGTATTTTTATATGGAATGCAGTGTTGTGCTAGTATAAATAAAAGTAATACTTTACTATTACTAGTTACTTTTCAGTGAAAGTAATATAGTACTATTACTTATTACTTTTCTAAAAAAGTAACATATTACTATCACTAGTTGCTAACTAAAGTAATGCATTACTTTTATATAAGTATAGTTTATCAATTATAATGTTGAGATTTGCTCACACAAGTAAGCATATGCATTTAAGTGTATTATTAAAGTTGTACATGCAATGTTGCAATGATGCTGAATAGCATTTAACAGTTGAAAAACTTCAGCAGTTGCACTTTATAGGTGGGCTGCACAGTAGGGCAGCAAGTTAGCTTTATTACCTTATCACAAGAGGGTTTTTGGTTTGATTCTTGGCTGGGGTGCCTTTTGTGCAGAGTGCATGTCCTCCCTCTCGGTTGCCTTGTGTATTCAAATAAGATGATGAGGCTTGGGTGTTTGTTTATTACACAGAAAAACAGCAGGATGGATGACTGGAACATAAAACTTAAATGAACTAGCTAACTGACTGACTGCTACACACATACATGGCTTTCAATCTGGCTGCTTACA
This sequence comes from Protopterus annectens, assembly GCF_019279795.1. Classification (NCBI taxonomy): domain Eukaryota; kingdom Metazoa; phylum Chordata; order Ceratodontiformes; family Protopteridae; genus Protopterus; species Protopterus annectens. Next base: position 313,250,527 of record NC_056745.1, on the reverse strand, counting down.
CAAAATGGCACTGTGCTTGCATGTGTTCAGTACTTATACGCACATGCCCATGAAATACAGTGCCTTTAAAAGTACAACAAACATACTATGATTTACACCCTCCCTCTTCGATAGTTTTGTCATGCAAATGAAAAATGACAATAATTTTGTCATGCAAATGAAAAATGACAATCAGATACGCATGCATATTATATAAACACATAAACAGTAACAACCATGTCCAGGTTGCCATGTATCTAGGATTAGGTCTTGAGATATGACCTGACCTTGTTATATAATATTCATTACTGGGTTTAGCAACAGGGACAGTTACTGGGGAATGCTCTTCATTGTTCATCAGGAACAGGAACAGAAGATGAATTGTTCTCTGGAACAGGAACATTTGGTAGCATAATCTGAGAATTAGAGCCTCAATTACAGACAAGATGATGTAACACTGGCTCAGACACCAGCAATAAATGTTTACAATTCTACCTAAATTACATCCCTTGTGACTCAATGATGTACGATCTCAGTTCCTCACATATATGTTTCACAAGTTCTACTCGATCAAAACTTTTTGCTGTCTGCATTCTCACTATCCCTCCTTTTTTTAACGGTTTGAAAGGTTTGCTGGTTTTGTCATAAAGGAATTTCTGACAAATGCTTTTTTATGACTTGCGCTTTTACTGCTTTGTTGTTTTTAACACTTGGAATCAACAAATTCTTACAGACTGGCGATGTAGTTCTTGTTTGTCTTGACGTCAATCTCTGAGCAGGTGATCCAAGTAAATTGTCTTGAGGAATGTTTCTGAGATTAAGCAAATTGAGAAAAATATTGGTTTTGTCTCTTTTAGATTTCTCCAACTGTTTTGCACTTTGATATTGGTTTTGTCTCTTTTAGATTTCTCCAACTGTTTTGCACTTTGAACTGCAAGTCCAGCCAAGCCATTAGATTGTGGATACTCAGGACTACTAGTAACACAAATAAAGTCCCATGTCTCAGCAAATCTTTTGAACTGCTGACTGGTAAACTGTGCACCATTGTCAGAAATGATTTTTTGCAGACTACCATGGACAGAAAAATGTTCAGTTTCGTAATGACTACTGGAAGTTAGGTTAGGAAGAAGGTCAGTCTCGAACCAATTTGAATAAGAGTCTACTAATACCAAATAATGCTGACCATTCCATTCGAAATATCTCAGGCTACTGTCAACCAAGGTAGCTCAGGAATCTGGTTCAGCTGAAGTGGTTCTTTTTGTTGGTATGGTTTAGTACTATTACAAATTGAACAAGCTGAGATTTCCTTCTCAATATCTTTTGACATAGTAGGCCAAAATACTAGTCCTCTCGTCCTTCTTTTGGTAGAATCAGTTCCCGGGTAACTTCAGTGCAAGATTTTAATACGCTCTTGTTGCAAGGATTTTGGAATTATCACTTTTGGACCTTTCATGATGATACCATCTTCCATCAAAATACCGTGTCTATAAGGAAAATACTGCTGCACGTCTAGTGGTAAACAAGATTGTTTTACTGGCCATCAGTGACTGATAAAATGGTTCCACTTCTGGTGAACTGGATCGGAAGCTGTGTGATTTCTAAGCTTATCAATATATGCGGAAGAAAAATTTCTCTCGCGTCCATAACTTCAAAATCAGCTTTCTCAATGTCATGCTGATTTGTCTGGGCGATCTGGATAAAGTATCAGCAAGATAAAGAAGTTTGCCTTTTGTGTAAACCATATCAAAATTGCATTTTTGCAATTTTAACATCATGCATTGCAATCTAGCTGGAGCTGTGTGCATAGGCTTTCTCAAAATAGCGACCAGAGATTGGTGAACAGTTTCAATATGGATAGGTCGGCAATAAATATAATCACTGAACTTTGAACATGCAAACACTTTTGCCAAAAGCTATTTTTCAATTTGCACATACTGCATCTCAATTTGAGTTAGAGTTTTAGATGCATAGGCTACTGGTCTACTCTCTTGAAGAATTACTACACCAGGACCATATTCTGAAGCATCACAGAAAAGAGTTACAGGGTTGTGAACCTCATAATATCTCAAAGTGGGTGAACTGTCAGTTCTTTTTCTGGGCATCAAATGCTCTTTGGTGTTGTTCCAACCAGGACCAATTACATTTTTGCATGTCAGCCCTTGTAGCAGTGCTGAAAGCTCACTTAAATCAGGAATGAACTTGCCTAAATAGTTGACCACACCAAGAAAATGTTGCAAAGATGTGGCATGGTTTGGAGATGTCATCTCAAGAACTGCAGCTTGCTTGGACAGATCTGGTCGCAAGCTTGAACTGGTAAACAAATGACCTACATAAGTAACTTCTTTTAGCCTGAATTTACATTTCTGAGGATTCAGTTTAAGATTCACTTCACAAGTATGATCTACAACTTTCCTAAGGTTTCTATCATGTTCGACTTCACCATCGCCTCCTGCAAGAATATCATCTACTATAACAGCACATGGATAACCAGAAAAAATTTGCTCCATCGCATGTTGGAAGACTTCACTGGCAGAATTTATACGAAATGGCATTCTCAAAAAGCTGTACCTTCCAAATGGTGTACTGAAAGTGCTTAGCAAGAAAGATTATCGATCAAGTAAAATCTGCCAAAATGAACTTTTTGCATCTAAGACAGAAAAAACAGTGGCATTTGGCATGAGAACAACAATGTCTTCAACTGTATGCATCGGAAGATGAGGTCTTTTCAGTGCTTTGTTCAAATTTCTTGGATCAATACATATTCAGATGCCACCTGAGCTTTTCTTATGAGCAACTACCATGGAGGATACTTATTCAGTTGTTTTTTTCTACTGGACAAATTACTCCTAAATGCACCATTCTGTCTAGCTCTGCTTTTACTTTGCCTTGCATTGTTAAGGGAACCTTTTGTGCTGGACAAATTGCCTTACTAACTTCATGGAGTACACAACTGGGAGTTTGCCAAGCTCATCTTTGAAAATATCAGCACATTCAGAAACACTATTCTGAGTGAAACCTTCATTGTTATTGATGCTTACATGGTGGGCTTCCTTATTAAATGAAATCAGTCCCACTTTCAAACTAGCTTTGAGGCCTAACAACCTCTCAACTGCACATATTTTTACAGAATGTTCAGATTTTTACCTCATATTTTGGTCCATTTTTTATAAATTTGTGGTTTTCTGGCAAACAAGTGGCAAATCATTAAAGATTAAAGTTAGAAAATAATGACAGACATTTGAGTTTCAGGCTTCATTCCCTTCAAAAAATTCATGCTAATGCAAAACCTGTTATTCTATCAACTTTCTAAGTTTGTAGGAGAAATATTTAAAAATTCTCCCTTTTTTGGGCATTTATCCCACTTTTATGTATGGCTTTGTCCAGTTGTTTTGCTGTAAGAGGTTGAGAAGTATGATGATTGCATGTCTTTTGACTATGTAAAACTGCAAGACACGGCTGTTCCCAGCAGAATAGCATGAAAGCACTACTGAGCCTTCAGTTTGAATCTCTTCACCTCCATAAGCAACAAGCTTCACACGCTTTGCCAAATCAAGCTTTTCACCAGCTTTTATCTTAGCAAACATTTCTGCTGATATAACATTGCACTTTTAACCAGTATCAGCTTTGAGCTCTACAGGTCTCCCATTATTCAGTACAGTATAAAATACTTCACTCTTTGCCAACAAATCTACTGCATTAAAATAAAATAACAACTTGACTACATACTATGAACACATGTTTTTATTAAAAGACTACATATGGAGGTATAAACATAGAATTACATTGAATTTTACTTGTATCAAAAAAACTGTAACCATTATTTAATTCATCAGCAAAACATTCTTCATCAGACACACAAAAGTAAAAAGAATTATCTGAGCCATTATCCACATCTGTTATTATATTATCACCTTGCTTTTCAAAGTAATCCAAAAGATGTAACTTCCTGGCAAGCCGAAACAGTTAACATTTAATAATATGTAGTCTCGGTAATACTGTGGGAATGAATTTCAGGCCCAAAGTTAGCACTGAAATAGCTGCTTCTGGAATATCTATAGCAGACAAATTAAGTATTAAGGAATCACTCAAAGATAAAATTTGCTTACAATTATCAATTCCATTTAGTCTTTTTGTTGTTTTTTCTGAACGCATGTGTATCGGTATTTCTATTCTATTCCCAATCATTTCTGAACCTTTTCTTACCCTGATATTGATTTTCATTCTGAAAGCATTTATTATGTTCTACTGAGTTCTGGGCTGCAGGTAATGGTGGATAGCCATCTGTTCACTATCTCCTTCCGTAGTTGCCTCTGTTTCATCCAAAGTTGCAAAGGAAACAGAAGCAGCTTTATGACCTTTCCTTCCCAAACGTGATGATGTCACTGTCTTAGATTTGTGTTTCCATAGAAATGCTTTATCTAAGCTATAGTCTTTTATGTCTCTATTTATTTTGTTCTTTTTTCTTTCCACCAATTCTTTCTCATATTCTAGCAGTTTGTTAATAATCTCTGCTAGCAGTCCATCCACCCATGAAACACTCAGCTGTTTATACATTTCAGCACTAACGACAAGCACCTTATCTTAATTCTTTTCTGTTTTAACAGATCCCTTTCAACAAGCATCTGTACCCATTCCATAGAACACTGGTATGCTGCCATGTTTTTTAAAATTGTTGTCTTCCTCACTTTCTGGGTCAAAAGGGGTGGTAGGAGTTTTAAACACTCTTAAAACATGAGGAGCAATATTAAGTTCCATGTATCTCTTAAGATGTAAGATATTAAGGTGGACATGAGTTCATTTTAACAACAAGTTCTCCAACTTCTCATTCAGTTCCTGTAATTCACCAGGAAGTGTCGCAGTACCTGTAGAGCCCACAGAAATGAAAGGGTTATCAAAACGCTGATTCCTTACGAGTATGTGTTTCTCCCAGACATTAGCTGACACATATGTTGTTATGGAGACTTGCTTGTTCACCTGAAACACATATTGCTTCATCGAGCATTGAGTACCATCGGCATTATCCTCTTGAAAAATACGGGGTATATTGTTCGCTGGGTCTATAGCCATAAAAACAATAAAAGAACCACCAAAGAAAATAAATTAAAATAAAATAACAACTGGACCATGTACTATGAACACACTCTTTATTAAAATACTACATATGGAGGTATAAACATAGAATTACATTGAATTTTACTTGTATCAAAAAAACTGTAAGCATTAATCTACTGCATTAAGCTTTTCCTCAAGCACAGAGACTACATCAACATAAAAACTAGGGTTGCAGCTTTCTACTTGATCAACTTGCTTCTTGGAATGCTCTCTCTTAATAAAAGAATGTGCCTCTTAAGATTTACAAAGATTTATGAAATTATTCTACTTTTTACATGTGTGGCATTGCTGACCAAAAGCTAAGCACTTTTGCCTTTTAGGTTCATGACTGCCTCCACAACTATGACAATTGACTATGAGGTTTACCATGGATTTTGATAAATCACCCCTTGGTTTTGCTGTGTGTGCTCTGGGTTTTATTAAAGCTACCCTGGGTTTCATTGTGGCAGCCATACCCTTTGGACTGTACCTGTTAACCTCATGCTGCATACTATCAACATTTGTGCTGGAAGAAGCTGCAAGCATACTCTACTCTTTCATAAGCATATTCATATGCTTTTCTGTAAGCTCATATATTTGACAAATCTCTGCGGCTTTGCTTAAAGTTAAATCACACACTTGAAGCAGAATCTTTCTCACTGCATCATTATTAACACCACACCCATGCCTGTCTTTTATCAACTCATCTTTCAGATCACCAAATCTGCATGTTTTTTACTTGTTTCTCAAGTCAGTTATATATGCTGCAAAAGTTTCACCAGGCTTTTGATCTCTTGTGTAAAATATGTATCTTTCCATTGTAATATTTGTTTGAGGGTTGCACATTTCTCTAAATGTATGTTTTAAGCACTCAGAGTCTTCCCACATTTCAGCCTGTACCACAATATGGTGGTCTTCCCCTCCTCTGCATAAACAGCAGGTGCATACACAAATGGATGTTCTCTCTCAATGGCTTCTGAACCAGCTAAATTGAGCAGAATAAATGCTTTTGTACATCCGTCTTTATCAGAAAAAGCAGCCTGTATGAAAATATCATATTCTTGCTCAAACATTCTCCAGTTTTCAGCAATATTATCAAACACATACGGACCAGGTCTGCGAAATCCCTCTGCCATGCTAAATAAGTATCAAACACACACCAGGTACTTGTAGTTATATTCAACTGCACAAAAGACTCTTTGAAATAACTGTATTCTTTGAAAATATTGTACTGTAATACTGCAAACACTGCCAACACTTTGCACACTTTAGACACTTTGAATAGCTTTAGATAATGTGAAAAAGTAGTACATTGCAAAAAATGCAGTAATTTTCCCTTTTTCAAACATTTTATATGAATCAGATATTGTTTCAAATGTTTTCGTAATTATTTCAAGTACTTTTATCAATATGTCACAATTTCAAACATTTATTTTATTCGGTAATTAGTTCTGAACATTTTGAATGTTTTGTTTTATATTCATCGAGGGGAAAATCATTTAAATGAGTTTAAGAACCTGGAAATATTTTCTGACCTGTTTTTGAGTTGTTTTTGAGTCGTTTGAGCCACTCCTGTATATTCGTCTGTTTCTGACTGTGCACCTCATGGTTTTAAGAAGTTTTGACTTTGGATCCCATTCTGACACCATGTTGCTTGTCCTGTGTATTCAAATAAGATGATGAGGTTTGGGTTTTCGTTTAAGATGTTTATTACACACAAACACATCTGGATGGATGACTGGACATAAAACTTAAATGAACTATCTAATTCACTGACTGCTGCACACATACATGCTTTCATACCCGCTGCTTCCATAAAATGGCAGTCTGCTTGCATGTGCTCAGTACTTATATGCACGTGCCCATGATGCTACAGGGGCCTTAAAGGTACAACACATGCACTGTGATCTACACTCCCTGTGTTTATGTGTGGTTCCTCAGGGTGCTTCAGTTCCTCCCACATTCCCCAGACATGCTACAGGTGGATTAGACATTCTAAATTGGCCCTAGGTGTGAGCATGTGCATGTGTGCGGCTTCTGAGGAAGGTCGGGCGCCGGGCTGGCAACTCAACAATGTAAAACTCTCCTGCCACTTGTTCTGCAGACTGATGATCCATGGTGATGATCCCTAATGGGCAGAGCCAGAAGAAGAAGAAGACTTGTCTTTATAGCTAGAGAATCACAAATAATAAGTAAACCAAACCAGCCAGCAGCACAAGACCTATAAAAACCTATCACATTCTGTCTATTTTCACCAACTAAAAATCGAAACCTGAAAAAAATTTTAAATAGAACATAAAAAATCGAAAAGGCAAATACTGGTTGATCATAGATCCACCTGAAGAGTCCTGCTTGGTGCAGTGGGTTAGGACTTTGGTTGTTAAACTGATGAGTGATGAGTTTGATTCCAATTGATGGTGGTATAGAGAGCCAATGCCTTTTATTATATGGCAAGGTTCGGATATGATTGCTAGCAGGTTAGAATTGTGCTAGTGTTTTAGTGGGTGAGAGTCCCACAGTACCAGGGCATGGCTTGAGTCAGTTTGTCATTACATTTCACCTCCTTACAGCGCTAAAAAAATGAAGTAAATTTTACTCCAGACTAATTTGAAATCTATTATGAATGCTATGTGCTATGAGTTGTGCCAACATTATGTTGTAAATTTTTATCTATATTGCCACTTCAAAGTCTCTGTTACCTTCTAACTTCTGATTATTATCCATACTATATAGGGTCCCCAGTAGTTTTCCATCACTCTTTAGGGGGAGATATTGCCCATGTTGAGAACCACTAGCCTAAGCAAAAGTAACTGAAAAGTCAAGCACATTTAAGTTACTAGTTACTAAAAAAAGTTATATATTACTATTACTAGTTACTATTTTAAAAAATTAACTAGCTATGTTACTAGAAATTATAATATATTATAGTAATATATTACCTATATTACTCTCATCACTGATGGAATGACCCAGGTCATTGCTGAACAGAAAAGGGTCCACATTGGAGCAGTTGAGTTATTTAGGTGCAAAAATGGCCAAGAAATTGAGAATCTTTTTGAAAATGAAAATGAAAAACTTGTGCCACAATGCTACAGTTGTGTCATCTTCTGTTCTCAGATCTTCAGGCACTCCTGGCCTATGAGTATATATGCTTGCAGATGACTATATATCTTGTGTTGTAATCTGATCTTCTTCCAACATAGGTTAGACTATGTTAATAAATGACGGAATTCTCTCAAATTAAATGTGAAAAATGTAGCATAATTCATTTTTATTCCTCAATATATCATAAAGGTGACCCACTTCTGTGATCGAACAGTTGTATGGTATCTATATACTCGTGTTGATAACTCTTTATCTTTTGACCATCATGTCTCTGCAGTAGTTCAGAAAAGCCTTCTATGTCACTCATCTATCTTCCAAAATATTTGAATCCCCATGTACTCATCTCTCATTAGACCTGTTATTGAATATAATGCTCCTTTTGGCATGTATTTGTCTAAGTATATCACTTAACTTGTGACCTTAGAGATTAGAGATTCTTTACTAAAAATGATCAATGTCTTCAAGACCCTCAGTTATCTGAACAGAGTGGCAGCCCTGTCCCTGCACTTAGTATCTTATAAACTGTTCTGTGGTAATCTGTGCCTAGACATTTGAGTCATGGAAGATCCAACCCTTCCTGACCACCTAGTCATTTGCAGAACAAATATTTCCTCAAATACCTAGTTAAAGGAGATACACCTTTATTTACAGATACATACCTCTCAATACAAAAATCAAAAATAATTGAGATACAAAGGTCCAAAATCAGGAACATATTTCAGATTTTACTCTTATAAACTTACAATGCTGCTAGAACAATATTGTTGCATTTAACTTGCATTTTCTGAAGAATATGAAGTATAAAACAAATATCTATCATTAAGTCCTCAAATATCTATGAGAAAATCACAAATTTTAGAAGACGTAGACCAAAAATATGAGGAAAATCATTTGCACATTCTATGAAATTCTAGACAGTTGAGAAGTGTAGATAATTAAGACACACTTGAGCAGACTCCCTGTCCACATAAATCAAAATTCATCCCTGTCCATATTCAAGGGCAACATGGATCTATGGATGGGAAATGGAAAATTTACCCTTGGACTGCCCCTGTATTACTAATGGACAGAGGCAGCTGCTAAATGCTTTATCACATGCATGGGTCCCCTCAAATTATCTATGGTGTGATCCCAGTTATTCTCATAACTCGTAATATATAATTTTCAACCATGTGAAAGTTAAGAACAATCTCTAACCAAATAGGACAGGTTCATTTGAGCACAGAAAGGGAAACTGGCTAGGCTTAAAATGGTCCACAAGTGCAACTAGATTAGTACTTATCTATGAACCTATGAACTGGCATGATGGATTCATAGCCAACATATCCCCCAACCTCTGAATCAAACTTCTACCACATATCAAGTAAAGCAGCACCCTTGACACCTACATAATTGGATGGGCAGACTCAAATTCTCTCTTGGTTTGTTTTGAATTTCTCTTTTTGAGACTGGAGAGAACTTTTGAATATAGTTTATTCACTAGGTTTATAATGTTTTTGTAGACTGATTGCCTAGAATCTGCAAAAACACTTAAACCATCAGTTGCTAAATTGCTGTAGAAAGTAACAAGTGATGCAGCAATTGTCCCATGTACAGACAACCCTCTCCTCCTACCACCCAACACTACAACCTGTGAGAGATGCACTTGTATAGATAAACTGGAAACAAAGCTCTCTTCAGCCAAGACTGGACTAGACAGTCAAGAGGAAAAGGTAAACACTTGCACCACACCACACTCATCACATAGTCCCTCAAAACCTACACCACCAAAGCACACACATAGAAACACAAAACAGACACCTACATTCACATAGGCTCTCAATAAAAATCTGATAAGCAACAGAGACCTCCAAACAAGAAATGCAAGCAACCTCCACCCCCCCCAACACAAACAAATGACACATAGCCCACAAACTCAGTGCCACTCAACCACAGACCATAAGGCATAACAACATACCCAACACTCTAGTCATAGGTGACTCTATAGTCAGGCACACTGATGTTCCCCTCACCAGGCTAAACAAGGAGAAAGTTACTGTCAGCTGCCTGTCAGGTACCAGGATCCACAACATAATGCACACAGTTCACTCCAAAACAAGTACAAATATGACTCTGTCATTGTCCATGTTGGTATGAATGACCTGAGATGTACCTCCCTGGACTACATAAAAGGAGACATGGAGAAGCTCTCTGATCTTGTAGCCCAGGCAGGTATGATCCTAGCCCTGAGTAGCATCCTGCCATCACCCAGAATGATACCACAGTACAAGGACAAAATGATTGACTTCAACAATTGGTTATGCTTCTGATGTCATTCTAAGGGGATCCAGTATTTGTCTGCTGTGATGACGTGATCTACAGACCATGATGCTTTGCCAGAGATAACCTGCACCTGTCGCCCTTAGGATTCCGGATACTGGCTAAAGCTCTTGCCACCCCTAGAGTGCCTTTTTAGGCAAGGTTCAAATGACAAATTCACCAATGTAACAGATACAAGCAAGCAAAATCTGAGGATAATGCTACTCCGTGCTAGAAGTCTAAACCTCAAAATGCACTCACTCGAGGCACTCCTTAAAATGGAGAACATTGACATCTGTGCAGTGACAGAGACCTGGTTCAAAGCACCAGAGAGCACCCCTGCATTATCAGGCTGTAATTCATACCACACCTTTCGGCCACCCAACCTGGACCAAAACACTAAAGGTGGAGGAGTGTCCATATTCATTAAGGATATCCACACTTCCAGGCTAGTTGCTCAGCATAATTCATCCGAGATTATCCAAGTGCAACTAACCCTGGCAAGACTGCAATCCAAATTGTAGCTTGCTACAGATCCCCCACCATGCCCCAGGATTCCCACTCCTCATTTCTTGATACACTGGAAAATATTAGAGTACAACCCAACACCCTAATAATGGGTGATTTCAACTACCCCACCATTAACTGGGAAAACTACTCATGTACCAACTCTTTTGCTCAACATTTTCTGGAATTCATAAATTTCAATGCCTTGGATCAGCTTATCCACACCCCCACCAGGGGCAGCAATATCCTAGACCTGGTCATTACCAACCTGGGCGACCGGTGTTCCATACCAGAGGTCAATTCCTTGGTGGTCAGATCCGACCACAAGCTAATCACCCTAGACATCCACATCCCACCCTCAGCCCCCATTAGGGAAACCACCATAAAAAAATTCTCCAAAGCAAACTTCACTCTTCTTAAGACAGAAGTGGCAAACTTCACTACACCCATGCAGATGGACAATAGAGGTATGAATGCTGAATCCTACACAAATGTACTTTTATAAGTACTTACACGAGTGCATGGATCATGCTATCCCTAACAGAACCAAGATGATATCCTCCAAAAAAAAAGGAAGCCAATCTGGTGGTCTCCTGTCATAAACAAACTCTACAACAGAAGAAAGAAACTGTCGCAAAAAAGAATAAAACCCCATGATTGGAAGAACTCCATGATCAACCTCAGCAAGCATCTGAGATCCCTCATAAAATCCTCCAAAACTAATTACGAAAACAAAATTGCCACTGATTCTAAAGACAACCACAAAGCATTCTATAGCTATGTCAAGAATCTCAATGGCAACACTCAGATCTGCTGTGAGTTACAGCACAATGGCACTAAATATACAGAACCAACTGATATTGCCAACATCCTGGCAGTTAGGTTCAGTGCTAACTTTACCCCCCCCCCTCACCCCCTAAAGGGCCCATCTCTATACTGGAAGAATGCAAAGTTCCTGTAATCATGGCTACACAGGTAAAAAACCCACTCTACAAAGCCAAGAACACAGCATCCATGGGACCTGACAACATCCCAGGCTGCATTCTACACGAACTACAGAACAAACTGGCACCCCACCTAAGTACCATGTTCAATCATAGCCTCACCTAAGGCTTTGTGCCCACTGAATGGCGCACAGTGACAGTTATCCCACTCCACAAAGGGGGAGTTACCACGGAACCTGGGAACTACCGCCCCCTTAGCCTGACGAGCCTGGTCTGCAAGACCATGGAACGTATCATCATGGAACTTATAAACAATGACATTGGTAATTTCCAAACTATGGACCCCACCCAATTCAGGTTTGTAAAAGGCAGATCATGTCTCTTAAACCTGATAGACTTCTTTGAAGCAGTCACCAAAGCTGTAGATGAGGGTAAGCTGGTTCACACAGCTTATCTAGATCTCGCCAAGGCTTTTGACACCATCCCCCACTCTGGAATTATAGATAAACTCACTAAACTAGGTATAAATCCCTATGTCACAAGATGGGTTGCCAACGGGCTCACTGACAGAACCCACACTGTTAAAGTAGCAGACTCCAAATCCAACTTCAGACCAGTGACAAGTGGAGTGCCACAGGGTTCACTCCTTGGTCCTCTCCTGTCTGGTATCTACTTCTCTGAAGTACAGGCTAACACAGAAGATCTTTGGATAATGAAGTTCACAGATGACTGCAAACTAGGAACCATAATTGAAACTCCTAATGATGTGGACATCCTACAAAAGGGTCTCACTGAGACAGATGCCTGATGTCAAAGCCATGGCCTCAAGCTCAATGCCAAAAAGTGCATTGTCATCCCCTTTGGTAAAAACTCTGTACCCATGAACTACCACATAGGTAGTAGTCTACTTAACACTGAAAGTATAATAAGAGACCTTGGGACACAGGTGGACAGTAGTCTCTCCTTTGATAATCACATTGCCACAGTAGTCAGGAAATCCTTCTACGGGGCACACACTTCATCACAAAAGGTTTCTCATCCAGGAAAAAAGAGGTCATTGTTCCCCTCTGCTCGTCACTCATTAGACCCATTATAGAGTACAATGCCCCTTTTGGTATGTACCTCACAAGACATCTACAACAACTGGGATGGCCATAGAAATATCTCACAAAGAGGATTACCGGCCTCAAACAGATGCCTTACACAGGCTGTCTCAAAAAACTCCAGCTTTACTCTTTTGCATATCGCCTACTCAGAGGCAATCTCTGCCTAACATACAAAGCTATGTCAAACCCAGAGCTGTTGAACATGCTCCACTTAAAGAAATCCCAATCTCTCAGAGCTACAAGCTCCAGGAACCTAAACCTTGTCACCACAATAAACAGAACATGCTGGAGCGATAGATTCCTGTCCCAGAGACTTCCCATACTCTGAAACAAACTACCTATCTATATCAAACAAAGCTCCTCATTAGCACTCTTCAAGAAAAATCTTGATGATTGGATGGGAAATAGGAAATTCACCCCGGGGATCACTTCTGTGGCTCTGCTCGACAGGAGCACAGGAAAATAATTTTCTTGGGTTGCGAAAGCTAGGGTACCTTTTTGGCTAGGCTTATATAGGCTCCAGGGCTGATATCCTAGTACTTACCTATGAACCTATGAACCTATGAACCTATGAGAGAATGTGAAAGTGTACTGAGTAATATAAAGTAAAGAAGTCCACAAAGCAAATATGCAAAAGGCATGTGCATTTCTGTTTTAAATACAAACTTCTTCATGTAAAACTCTATTTTGCAGTTGTCTTTTAACATTTTTCCACCCTCCTTGTACTAGTACTGATGGATATCAAAGTTATAAGTGACATCTACCCATATATCCATCCATCCGTCCATCCATGCATCCATCTATCCATCTGTTAGGAGTAGCTGCTTAATCTATTTATGTACCGTGGTGACCTAGACACTTTTCTGGCAACACCAGGTACAAACTGCGATACTTCTAAGAGAGGAGGACAATCCTCAGTACAGCACTGACTACATGGGTACTTAACATATGCTCCCTTTATGTAAAATTGCTGATGTCAGGCTTTTTCTTGGAAATGAATGTGTGCACAGTAACTGAAATAAACCATTTAAAACTATTTTAAAATAAATGGCAAAACTCATTTTAAAACAAATTTGCAAAACAATGGTTAAAAAATGAAAAGAGTGTAAAAACAGTGGTGATACTAGTCCAGTGACATGTTTCAGAACTGTACAATGATTTGTAACATACCCTGTGCCAGTTCACTTGTGATACTTCTGCATGAGTTTGAAACATTTCTTCTCCTTGCAGCCACCTTGTCTGCTTACCTGCTCTGAGGCATTTGAGAATGCAGTGCCATCTTTGCTTTTCTCACCTTACCTTAGCACTATTAAACTACACACTCAGTACTCTGCCATTTTCTCCCCTATCTCTGATCACTGTGTATAGGATTTAATATCCATATCACTTAGCACCTATACAGAATGTAAGCTATATGTTTATTGCCAACAGAAAGGAGAGAAGAACCCCTTATTGTAGGTCTCTGATGAGAAAAGAACTGAGGTCTATTTTCTTTTCTTCTGTGTGTTTAATTTATACAATACTTCAGTACAAAGAGTTCAGCATATACTGTATTAAACCGAGTGAATGATGTTCTAAAATTAAAATGTGTGTAAATCTGTAGTGTCTGTATACAAATGCACAGCCATTTTGCATTGTCTCTGATTGAAGTCATGTCCACAAATGACCAGTGCTGCTTTAGTGGCTGCATGCTGTGTTATGCTGTTGTGTTACAATAATACGCATAGTAACTTGCATTATTGTGGACGTTGCATCATACATTCTCCTTAAAAGAGTAATAGGCCAGTCTTTTCTTGGTTATCACAATGCATTACAAAATAAATGTAAAATTAATAAATGACTTAAGTGACAGAAAGTATGTGCAGAAAGCACTATCCCTGTGTCTGTCTGTCAGACTGTCTAGGTAACTAGTCAGCCATGGATGATTTTTAAGAAAGAAGTAAGGGCAGCAAAGCACTGCAGTAGTTAAAAGACACTATGGGCAGAAACTACAAAACATATGTATTTTTTATCTTGCCATGAAGTTCAGTATGGTCCATGCCTGTCAGCATCACAATGATTACTTATTCTTAATTTTATTTATTTTCCTAACTCTGAATGCCCTCATGGGGGCAGACGTGCTAGCATGATTCTTGGCAAATAATTGTTTGCCCATAATGCACCATGGCAGAACAGAGATCACAATGCCTCAGTATGTGTCGTCAAATCACAGTCCCATTCACTTAGAACTAAAGTAGTGAGAAATACTGTAAAGCCTGAAAATCCTCAGTAAAAAGATAGTGATGTTTTGTCCAGACCCCCCCCCCCCGCACACAAAAACACACACCATTTAGGATAAGCTGACCATTTATTAACAACTAAACATATTATTAATTCCATAACACTCCATTGTCATAAATTCCAACATAACAAATCACTCTAGGCAGAGTTACCCCCCCCACCTTCATCCAAGTATTAACATAAAGTAGAGTTAAACAATCCACTCACTTAAACTCAGTCTCCTGTTAGCAGCAGTATGATACCACTCACTTCTATAACCAACAACCACACATAAACCTAAACTGAAATAAATGAGAAGGGGGAACACAAATTGGGATCATCGCAGCCCCTCTTCTCTGCCCTCATATAACCCTATCATAAACCCTCAAACTTCTAAAACCATTATAACAGAAACAAAGGGCAAGGAGAGTGGGCTTAGCAAGCCTATGCCAGAATCAGTCCCCAACTGAAAGATACTATATAAATCAACTAACTACCCCCTCTTACTTCACTTCCTGCCTACATCATACATTCCTTTCAGTCATTTCCCCCTACTTCGAAGTCTGGAACAACATAACTAAATTATTCAAAAATAACAAAAGATGCACGTTAAACAGATCCAAGCCCAGATTATTTGAATTTTCCTCCTGAAACCAAATTGGATCTCTGTCATAAAAATCCCTATGATCAATACAATTAACGCCCTCTAACACCAGTGATTAAAAAAATGGTGAACCCACTCAATAGCCATAAACTTGACAGTATGCCTCCAAAAAAAGCATGGTACTATCTCTGACCAAACTATAATCACAGAAGGAAACCATGTCTGAAACTGGGCAAATCCCCCACAATCATTGATAGTAATTGTCTCTTTGGAACTGCCCCCAAGTCATTACCTGACAAATGAAGGACCGAAATACGTGGTATTCAGTGGCAGCTGGTGACTTCAAATCAAAGGGGGCTGCAGGAGACAGCTGAATGGGTGGGGCCAAGGGAAGAGGTGTAGCTAACCAGAAAGGCACAGGGTTATGCTAAAAATCACAAAAACTGGAACTTTAATTATGCTGCTCTGGGTGCCAAACCATCATTATGAGAGTTCAATCAAGACAAAATGAAGCGTAGAAAAAAAAAATATTTCAATGCATTGGCTACATGACAGCTTAATTAATACCTAGATGGAAACAAAAAGGTTGTGAGGCATGAAAAAATAAATTGCTTTTTAAATACATTACTGGAATGCTATTCAAAAATCAAGTGTAAAAAAAAACAAGCAGCACTCAACTCAGACCATTTCTCCTTGCACTGCAGTTCTAATTATAATTTATATTCAGCTTTATAAAAGTACCAAGTAACATGCTGAAAGTAGCAATCTCTAATATCCCTACTTGTAAAAATGTTTCTTATGCAAAAAAGACCTACTGCCTGACAGCCATTATCTACTTGTTGCATGGAGAAAACATGATCAAGGTAAAAAAAGAATAGCAAACATGAAACAAGCTCAAGATATATTGCTTAAAGGATTACTGCACAGGTTATGGACCACACATGATAGATTGACATTCTGTTTATTTTACAAGTAAAGCCTGCAAAGATGACTGCAGGTCTTCAACAAATGTAATGACTTTCTGAAAATACTGTAATCCTGTACTTTGTTACAAATACTGTCATATGCATTTCAATATCTAAGACTTGTATGTTATCTAGTTATGTAAATATTCTCTGCATGGCAACAACAAAAAGGCTTTCAGTGTTGGCAATTCTTTAACAGTATGCTTATTAAAGCTTACTTGCATCTTACAATCTCAGACAAGCTTACCTGATGGTCATTAAAGCATTCCTACTTAAACACAGAGCAACAGGCACTGCGACAGCATGCATTTTCTGAATAATAAGAAGCATAAATCAACAGTATAAAAATATGTTAAAAAAACAGAACATTCTGCAAAATCAAGGACTAACTCGGGGAAAGTTAAGATGTGTTTGGAGTGTGTGTGTGTGTGTGTGTGTGTGTGTGTGTGTGTGTGTGTGTGTGTGTGTGTGTGTGTGTGTGTTTGAATGTGTGTATTTGTGTGGGAGAGTGAAGAAGGGTGCCTGTGCCAACACAATGCATGTGCCACCAGTGTTAACTGCTGCAGGAGAGTATTGACTCGAACTAGCAGTAGTTTTTGATTATTCAGAGGCATGCAAATTAGCTGATAATGTGATTTTTTTCTCATTGTGGGAAATGTGTCACAGCATAACACATCTTGTAAACAGCTTGCTTTTACTGCAGCTCTTAACATGGGTAGTGGGGTTGTTTCTAAATCCTCAGGATTTTTTTTTAAAAATTTCAGTAATTATGAGAATAAACAAGCACTTGGAAAGCAACTTGAGTCTGGCTAGTTACTAGGTATCTCTGCCAAAGAGGACATTCTCAGGAGTGCAGCATCCACCCCCTTTAAAAGTACAACACAGTACAGTATCAGCAATGCATCTACATACTGTGGGAGTATAACTCACAGTGTTCTGCATCAAAAGCAAGTACACTACATGTTGTGCTATTAACAATGCAAACAGACTCAGCATAAGCAGCACTAAACTTCTCTTCCACTGATGTTCTCAGCTGCTTGTAAAATCCACAACACTCAACTGTATCTCTCAACTTTGTAGCACAGGAAATCTGGAAAAAGTCAAAATTTATTTGGGGGGACAAAAGCCCAAAAACCAGGGACACATTTTAAACATTGCTTGTATAATCTTGGAAAGTTGCTAGAATAAAATGCTGTGTTACCACCATGCATTTTACTGCAAGTCTTGAACCCAGGACCCTGTGCACTACAGTCAGAACAACATCCGACTATGACAAATTAGCTATTTCTGCAAAGATAGGAAGACTGAAACTTAAATGGCTATCATTTAGTGAAGTCAGTTCTCACCATAGCTCTCAACATCTTAGCACAAAACACCTGGACAAAGCGAATAATGGGTGAATCCAGCCCCCAAACATATTCAGTGAATTCAGTTCTCACTATAGCTCTCAACCTCTTAGTACAAAAGAAACTGGACAAAAGCTAATAATGCGTGAATACAGCCCCAAAAATAGGGACAAATTTCAAATATTAATCTTATAAACTTATAAAATTGTTGCCATGTACTTTCTGAAGAATATGAAGTCTGAAATTCATATGTTTATCATTATTTACTGAATTCAAAATCCAGAAAACCACAGATTTTATGAGGAACAGAACAAAATATGAGGCAAAAATCTGAAGCATTTTCACAAGTGGTGGTGGTTAGGGAATTAAGGATCTTGCTATCTGCATCCAAGGTACAGAGTTTGAGCCTGTCTCTAGCCATCAGATAGATTTAACTGGGGCATTTGACACACGCACACACACACACACACACACACACACACACACACACACACACCCATACCCACACACCTTTAATGCCTTTGTGGGAAAATCTCCATAAAACACAGACACACTACCTGATGTCCATAGTTGTAGTCTCAAGCTCCATAGTAAAGGGAAATACAAACAGTCCTAGAAAAAGCTCCGTAACAAATGGTCCCGGTCCTGTGAGAGCAGCAGCTACTAGTAAAGCAGTTCAAAGCTCCATAACAAATGAGAGCAGCACCTACTAGTAAAGCAGTTCAAAGCTCCATAACAAATGGTCCCAACAGCAGCAGCTAGTACAGACTTGAAAAAGCTCCATAACAAATTGTCTGGTCCCGCATCAGCAGCAGCTACTATAGTACAGACTTAAATTATCCGGTCCCGCAAGAGCAGCAGCTACTACAGAATTGGTCCTGTGAGAGTAGCTACAAGCTTACAATATCCAGACAGCAGACATTGCAGTCCAATTCCCTTACAATCTATGCGGTAACTGCATAGACTTCTGGGACATCTGCAGTCTGATGTCTTGTTTCCTAATCCGGACTGCTGTTTAACCAGTCTGGATTAGGAAACAAGGCATCTAATTTTAGTGTTTTTTTTCTTTTCCATTTTACAGCTGTGGGGGGGGGTGCTATCCTGCAGTCCAATAGCATTAGCCATAACTGGTGGTATTCCAATCCTAAACTGCAGACCTTAAAACTTGTCCATGAGTTGATGCAACCTTAGACCTCTAAAACTATGCCAAGTCACATTCCACCCTTATTGTCATAACCCCAACTCAGCTCCATCTGGTCTAACTGCAGCATGCTTTCCCACCCAATACACAAAGGAATGACCCCAGAAGACAACAACCCCACCTAAAAAAAAAAAAATGAATAGTCATCAACTAAACTCCCACTTACCTAATATAAGATAAAAATGTCCCTGATGACTACTGCCCCATCCTGTTTATAACCTCCATCAACCTTCCTTCTCTTGCCAAGTGAGATGCCCTCGCTGTCTGAAATGAATGCGTAAAAAATCTGTCACCTTGGAAGTCTAAACATTGAAAGGCCTTCCATATCAAGCCTATAAATTGACCAACTTCTACTACCTTCCCACTTTGAGTATAAAAAAATAAATCCTGAGGCCTACCTTCATGCGAAAGCTGCAGTTTCTCACCCCAAGCCACTGAACAGGGAAACTCCTCAACACACTCACACAACAGAACCTGTGTACCCCTATCCACCTGATCTGTTTTAGATTGCTGTAACCAACCTAACAGTGTGGAAGAAAAAATAAAAACATCCTTCCACAACAATGAACTCAACAGCTAATTCACCCTAAATGCTTTCCTGTACATTCACACCACCAGTGTAGCCCAAAGAGGGTAATCTGCTGAATTTCCAGCTAATAAATGGAATCCTGACAACAACTCCCTAAGAGCATGCTTTGTCCTAGGCAGTCACACATCCTTCCTTCTACCATGAATGCGTTCCCACCCTTTTGACATCCAGACTATCAGCCATGATTTGATTAGGTCCTCCCACCCCACCACCCCAGTAAACATGCTAAGGGCTGCAAAATGTACTCTAACTGATTTAAACACTATCCCTCCAGCCACATGCTTGACAAATACTGCAACAACAACTTAAAAGACCATACTCTGTCTTCCTCTGGCAACCCTGACATGAACTCACAAAGGCATACAGTTCCCTATAATACACATTCCATGTCGATACTGCCCATGATTGCTGAAAAAGCCATCCTGCTAAGTCCGACCAAGATACTGCTGCTGGCAGCAACACTGGTTCTACTCTCACCTCTGGAGCCAGTTGTAGAAACCTGTGAAATCAAAAATGAGAAAGGTTGTCAGCTATTGAATTCCTTGCACCTGGCAACTGTGCATGTGAAAAGGAAAAATTAATAAATGAACTTTGCAAAGCAAGCTTCCTTTAAACTAACAGAATCAACTTAGATACAGCAGTCTTTGACCTTAAATCCTGCACCACTGCCAAATTGTCTGAATTGAAAACCACCTTCTTGTCTCACAAGCATTCTTGTCAAACAACTGAAGCCAGTGAAATATTAATCAACTCTAAAAATGCCACATTCCTTCTCCATTCTTCTTCCCAGTCATTCAGCCATCGAGCCGCAAACAATTTCCCATTGAAATATGCACCCATTCCTTATCCTCATGCAGCATTTATGAAAAATTGCAATTCATCCTAAGTAATCCACTCTGTCAAAAAGAAATACCATTGAAACGATGAAGAAACGTTGCCCACAAACTCAAATCTGCTTGTACTAGCTTACTAACTCACACCCAGTGGAATTTGCTTTTTCTTCCCTTTAACAGAAATGTTACTGACCTACAGAAAGTCCTGCACAATATAACACTGCACAACTTATGGGCTTGGCCTTATCAAAGTAAAACTTGTTGTCAACCACCATACCTAATAACAGCCATTCATTCTCCCACACCAGCAACAAATGAAATGCTGACTCAATATCAACCTTCACTAGCCAAGGATCCACAAACCCCTTAATCATCTCCACTGCATCATCCAAAGATGCATACCTGACCTGTGAGTCCTCTTTGCAACTATAGTCATTAATGAACTCAACCTGTGGAAAGGAAAATGGTGAATCATAAGAAAATCCCCAGGTGGCTTCTTGGGGACCAACTCCGAAGGGGATACCTTAAAAATAATAAAAAGAGGGGAATCAAAAGGGCCCAATATCCTTCCATCCAGCAACTCCTTCATGATCAGACCTTGCAAAATCTCTTCCTTGCCACGAACAGAACACACATTTCCAGAAACTACACCATCCCAAATTTAATGGAAAACCCCATCAAAACCACAAAACCAAACCCTGAGTGCCCTCAACATTCAGAAAACCTGACAGCAATTATTGCAATGCGCATATTTTAACTAGTGAATGGGAATGCCGACATACCATTTGACCTCAAAATTAAACACTACCTCTCTGCCCTCAAAAATTGCCATGGCCTCTAACCCCTTGCTGACCTTGCAACAAGGGGTGGTCCCCCTATCACTCAGTGCCAAAATTATTTGCACCCACTCCCCTTCTTGATGCCACCATTATGAAGCAGGATGCCTCCAGCACAAACCAAACACGTATGTGAAAATCTGTATTCTGGCCAAACACATCTACCAGAATTAAATGCCCAAACAAGCTCCACCCTTCTCATGCCCAACCTTATTTTTCCTAGGCTGCCCACTCATGCCATTCACCATTGTAGCAGCCAAATATCCAGATGCCTTACCTCCTGTTTCAAAGATTGATTAACAGCCTTCCATTTGCAGAACCACTGATTGTACCACAACCACCCATTTCCAAAACACAACCTCTGTGCCTCACGTTTTTAAAAAAATAAGCTAACAATGGTAGAAACTTTGAGCAGTCCTTCTCCAAACAGGCTGCCATATAATAAACAAAATCCAGCACCCAATTCTCCCACGTTCTGGCTCTAAACCTGCCTCTCCTCCTCCGACCCAATACTGCTAGCACTGCCAGTAAGTCTTTATTCCCAGCTGTATCTGCCTCAACCAGATGCTGTATCCCATTGGCATTGATCAGCTCAAATATGTCAACTTACTCATCTTTCCATATCTTCTCCTTTATGGAAGTAAGAATATGCAGGATAAGATCCCCCCCCCTTCATCAGTTGACAATGCCTGAATAGCCAACCAATCCCCAGGGTGAACTTCATGGTCAGAACCCACGTCCTGCTGAAGTTGACCTAAATGCTCCACATCTGACCCTAAACTGCCTGACAACAGGGGGCCCCCTCACACCCCAATGCCTCTGAGCCAGGCATATTGTCATGCACCTGCTATCCCCATCTGAGTGACTTCCTACTACCAACACAATCTACATCAATCAAAGCCTGCACCACCATGCTTAAACCTCCCAAAACAGCACCCCTACTCCTTAGAGTAATTGGCATATTATCATTATCTGCAGCTGTGCCCAGATTTGTTCCTTCTGTAGCAACACCTTCATTGACAAAGTCAGCTGCCAATTTCCTGGAATACTTCCCTCTGGTGGTCAATGTCCGCCTCTCTGATTGCACTAGTCCCTTGCCTTTGCCCACACTAGACACTTTGGGAGCAGGTGGATCCCCTGGTGTCACTTCCTTGAATAACTCAACAAATCCAAAATGCCTGCAGAAGGAATTGGCGTCTACTCCGTTGGTGCCAAATGAAACACAGATTTAATATAAACTTCTAATTGTTAAAACAATAATACATACAAAGCACTTTTCGTCCCACCAATGGTGAGACTTCTTCAGGTAAAACTTTTAGTCCAAGTAAAAACATTTAAATACGCTTCACCTCGTACATATTACTCCATCATCCAATCAATGAAGGCTACCTATTACTCATCCAGCAATCACTGTAATCAGTACAGTTAACAGACATGCTACTGTTTTAACCCTCACAAGTACTCCTTATGAGGAACCATTTAAACACATAGCTACATTTTCCCAAAGTGGTTCAGACATTCTTACCAAAATTCATGTGCCTTGACTTTTTCAATAGAATTGGCATTTTTATATGTATATATTTGTTCGTATTTTCACTTTTTCCTGGTTCCTTGAATAACTCCTCTGCCGAGCCACAATAGCTGCCCAACTCTTCTTTAAACTCTGGGTCATTGCCATCTGAAAAAAAAACATAGTCCCTGGAGCAAGCCCTCCTGCCAAAACAATCAAAATTATGAGTACCTTAACTACCTTAGATAAGGTCTTCACACACCTCTCAACCATTTAGCATCCAAAATTATTTGTTACCCTTTTACACGAAAGCGCTACTACCCTCTTGCTAAAATACTTACCACATGAGAAGGAAAGTGATCCTCATTCAGCTTTGTGAAATGCCTGACCTCATTTTTTGAAGTAAATAAAAGTGTCATCCATCATAGAAATGTCAGATGTTTAAACAATTATCCTTCAAGATGAATGGGATGCTTGGCTTTGAAGATCCATCGGTTTTGTTATATATCGTTAGACATCTACTTTTTTGTAGTGTGTAGATCTGTTCATTCAACTTTCTTTCTTTCTTTATTACATGTAATCATGTACCATTATTGTGGCATTGTTATGAACATCTAGCTATCATTTCATATGGCTCCAGTCATTCAAACTTCTGTGGGCTGAGAGGTTTTTGAGGCAATTTGTTAAGCTTATGCTCTGTTAGCTCTTAAGAAGCTTTATTGCTGTAACCCAACACTGACACCTTCTATTTCACAGGATGGCTCTTATTTTTTTTTAATTTTTCCAAGTCTTTTGAGTTTTCAATACCATGATGGCAATGGACACCATTCATAAGTCACAGTATGGTTAAAGTTTATGAAATTAGTATTGTTTCAATCTTTGATGTTAACCAAAAGTGCTTTTCACATCACCCGCAATGTGCCCAGTATTGACTCCTTCTTCAATTTATACAGAGTTACATGTATTGGTAACATATCAAAGTGCAATTGTAAATTCTTTTTTATAAGACCCATTGCTCGTACAACTATTGGAACTGTCTGGGTATCCTTTTTCCATATTATCCTCATTTGTGCCCCCAAATCCTGATATTTTATGACTTTGTTTCTCTCTGTATATAAAGCACTGTAGTCACTGTGTGTAGCAATTTCAATGATCAGTGCTACTTTGTCTTCTTTTTATGCATTACTATATCTGTTTTTCTCACATATATTTTTTGAACTGTTGGTAATGGATAATCCCATGTGATATAAACTTCATCTTTTTCTATAATGCTTTGTGGATCATGTTTCCAATGTTTTTCATCTACTTCGGTATTATAATGTTTGCACAATGCCCAGTGCAACAGTCTTGCCACATTATTATGTCTTTCAGTATACAGTCCTATTACCATTAGTATGTCACTAGCAGCAACAAGATGTGAGACTCTTTTCAATTCTGTTTTACAAAACCTACATTTGTCTGTTTCTCCCACATGTTCAATGGACTTTGTAAACCAATGTGTACATATTCCACTGTCCTGTGCTGCAGAATTAACCTTTCATCTTTTGGTTTAAATTCACCTTTCCTTAACCATGTCTGCATTCAGTTCTGATCAACATGAGGTTGTCGAAGAGTTTTCTATACTTGCAACTATATTTATCCATTTTCCACATTTCTTGCCTTCTCCTTATATTCTTTCTTTTCTTTTTTCCACATTCGGTTGCTGCCTGGTTTTTATCTACTTCTTGTTTGATTTCCATTCCCTCTTGACACCGATATGTTTCTGCTAAACTAAACAGGGAAGTCATCTTAGACATATTCTCTTTATGTTTTAATCCTTTCAGTATGTTTGGGTCTTGTGAGGTCAGCCAATATGTATGTAGTCCTATGACTGCAGATCTGTACATGTAATCTATTTCAAGGAGGCCCATCCCTCCTTCAGGGTGGGGAATATATAGTCTTGCTATGCACTGATTTGTATAAATCATTTGATAAGCATGAAGCATCCTTCTTCTTGTCCTTTCCAATTGATCCAACGCCTTTTGGGCCCAGCCACTGACTCCAAAACTATAAGTTAGAATGGAAGAGCAAATCGGTTTATAGCTTGGACTTTGTTCCTAGATGTCAAGACTGTTTTCAGTATTAATTTTAGTCTTCTAAAATATTCCTTACTAAGTTTTGTTTGCATTTGTTCATGTTTTATTGCTGATCCTTCATCAGTTCCCAAATATTTATACAATCCCTCTTGCTCAAGTTCTTTTATATCAGATTCCTGTCCCAGGCTGATGTTTTCTTGGTGCTGCAGGTTTTACTGCTTTAAAGGTTGCTTTTGAACATTTATCAAGATGAAGTGACATCCTTGTATATCATCTGAAAAAGTTTTGACAACTCGCAGTTGTGCTTTAAGTTTCTCATCTGATGAACTATATGGTTTTAAATCATCCACAAAAAAAGAAGCTGAAAAGTCTTTATACTTTGTTGTTATTATTTGGGAGCCAAATTGTAGCCATTTCCTAATTTGTTAAGTAGACAGCTTAATGCATTAAGAGCAAGACAAAAGAGCAAGGAGTGATAAAGAGCAAGCAGTGATAAAGAGCCACCCTGGAGTATCCCTCTTTAAATTTTGTATC
Source organism: Protopterus annectens (assembly GCF_019279795.1). NCBI lineage: Eukaryota > Metazoa > Chordata > Ceratodontiformes > Protopteridae > Protopterus > Protopterus annectens. The sequence goes on along the minus strand of NC_056745.1, from coordinate 313,224,745 downwards.
CCTGAAATAATAATTTGTCCTTTATCGTGGTTTAACTGCAAAGTGGCTTGCCACTGTTTCATGGTCACTGTAATGTAATCAATCAGTGTATGGTGTATCTTATACATTTTTAAGCACTCTTTTATCCATGAATGTGGGATATTGTCAAATGCTTTTTTGATGTCTATCCGTGCAATACCTAGATTCTTCCCCTTTTTACAGTTCTCCATTATGACATTATTTGACAACAAATTATCCTTTTTCCATATGACTTTCTTTTGTTACCCCTCTGGTTCAATCCTTGGCTGGGGTGCCTTCTCTGTGGAGTCTACATGTCCTTCCTGTGGTTGCGTGGGTTTCCTCCAGGTGCTCTGGTTAACTCCCACATCCCAAAGACATGCTGTAGGTGGATTGAACACTCTAAATTGGCCCTAGGCATGAGTGCATGCATGCATGTGCCTTCTGCAGAGGGTTGAGGTTGGGTGCCAGGTGGCAACTTGACACTGTGAAACTCCACTGCCAATCATGAGCAGACAGATGATCCACTGTGGTGACCCCTAACTGGGAAAAGCCAGAAGAAGAATTGACTTTCTGTAGTCTATGTCTTTCATTAATCTTAATATTTCTGTCTGTCTCTATTAAATCAAGCAACTTTGCTCTTAGATCATTTTCTTCTAAACTGAGGATACATTCTTTGTTCACCATTTCATGCAGGCATTCTACAGAAAGTTCCAGAGCATCTTCCTGTGCTACATTCTCTTCAGTTTCAACCTGTGTCATCAGTCGTTCTTTCCTGTGGGAACTGACTGGCCTATCAGTCCACAACATTGACTGGGTCAGAGTTGCCACAGTTTAATGTTACTTCCCTTGCTGTAAAACTCCAACTGAATTTTTTGTACTGGTTTCCTATGGAAGACTCCAAAGTATCTTCATAAGGCAACTAATCAGATGTTTCCCACTCCACTGGTTTCACCTTAATTTGGGAATCCATTGATCTATCCTGCTGTGATCTTATCAGAGTTACATTTTCTGCACTAAATTCTTCATTTCACAAGTAATCTGTAATCTCAGTTTCTACTTCTTTAAATTCTCCATTACTAATCATCTTTTCTACTTTTTCTCCTTATTTTCTTATTTTTTGAATTGTAAACTTTCCATGTCTGGATGCCTTTGGCTATATTTCTCTTCAAACATCTTTGGTGCTGCTTTATTCATATTTAGCTTTGCTTTCTCCTTTGCATAAATATTGCTCCATATTACCCCAATTTTTCTTTCCCATATCCATATTTCTTCTTCAGATGACTCTTTCTCCTCCTGTTTCTCCTTACTTAGGGGGCTCATTTTTCCATCATTCTGTGATATAACTTGTGTTTGACTTTCTACACAAATCCTTCACTTTGCACATATTCCATAACTTCAACTTCTATTTTTTAACTTCCACTTTACTAATCTTCTTTTCTTCTGTCCCACTTTGTGATCTTATTTTTTGTATTATGAACATTTCCAAATCTGGATGCCTTTACTTGTATTTCTCTTTGAATATTTTTGGGACTGCTTTTTGCATTGATTAATTTGGCATTCTCCTTTTCATAAATATTGTACCATAGCAGATTTCTCTTTCTTTCCCATGTCCATATTTCTTTTTTTTACCTTTCAAAAATCTCTAGATGTTGTTCTTTATATTTTTGCACTTCCTCAGTTGCTTCTTTTTCTAAACGTCCCAAGGTGTCTTGGTCTATATAATGTTTTTTCATAAATCTGTTGTATTAATGAACATGATTTTTATTTGAAGCTTCTAACAGTTTTTCTTGTGAAGGTATTTTCCTTTCCTCTAATTTCTCTCTTAATCTTTTTGTATATGTTCTGCTGGAAATTCTGGGCTTTTTGCATAATAGTAACAACACATACTTTATTTTTTATCCTCAGTAGTACACTCTGTCAACTTTATGGCTCTTTTCTGGCCTATCAGTTTATGTGATTTTTGTGAACGATTATTTCCTTCTATATCTATGTGTCTGCAACAGTGAAACATAAAGCCCTGCTTATTGTGAAGCCTGTGCGCCATTATTCAGCAGGTGCATTTAGCTGGTGGATCACATTACTTTGCTTTATGATGCTATTAAAGATTATTTCCCTGCAGTTTTTAATGGTTATTCCATGGAGCTGTTCAGCCATGGAATAAAGTAGCTGAATGAATGATCCTCAACTTACATGCGCAATAACCCACCATATGCGCAAGCCAGCCAACAAAGCACAAAACTTTCCCTTTCCTGCTTTTCTATCTTTCCTCTTAAGTGCTCCCCTTCTTTTTTGACAACTAGTCAATGCCTTCCAAAAAGACTGTGAAATGTTAACTCCAACGGCTGCCTTTTCAAGCAAACCCACCAGCTGATGGATCTGCACAATGGAAGCACTGCAATTAGTGCTGTTTATAGGATGTATTTTATCCTTTATGTCATCAAGCAGTTGTTTATGCCTGTATTGTTTGGAGAGGATGTTAAGCTGTAAAGTTGGTACTGATATAATATGTTAGTATCTTTGGACAACATTTTGTGAAATAAAAATGTTTCAAAAGTCTGCTTTGTATCATCTCTCTCTCACGTAGTTCATTGCCTCCAGGTGAAGTGATGTACAAGGTTGCACTCAGTGAATGTTATTAAACACCATACACTACTTTTGAAAATTTAGAATGTGGGCATAAAATAAATAGACTGTTAAAGCAGAATAGCAGGTTATAAATTTCCTAAAATATTATTCCTGGAAAATTGGGTTTTGGCATAATTTTTTATAGGCTACACATACCATGGTTTTACCTTTGCAGGCTGGAAACCTTTATGAATGTCTATCTCTCCTTATTACCAACCACAGAAGAGTTGGAAGCTGCAATGGCATGGGAGAAGTGCAATGAGGAGAATAAAGAATGAAATAAATAATTCATCCTGTTTTCATATTGTCCAGCACACTATTTAACTAACCCGATGTTTACTGTGAGCTATGTACCTAGAGTCCACTGTTCCAGCTACTAGTGAAATCTTATCTAATGAAAGACTACGACTGAATACTCATTCATAACTAGACAGTATATTATGTGTACTATAACAAATCATGTTCATCCTGCCAACTATAATCTCAGATCTCTATTTTACAAATGTCAGAGATTTAGCATTAACCAACAAACTTCCCAATACACCTACACAACCACCAGCCAAACGTGGGAACCACCAAATGAATGCAAAGGAAGCTGTCCACTACCTAGAAAAACTAACTGACAAGCAACAATAAAACCATCTGCTACCACATCCCAATCCGCCAACTCACATGTGAACCTATGGAGAAAAAATAAAACACTCCGTAGACCCACAAAACCAAAGGAACAAGCAGGCCAAAACTCTTGTCAGTACCAAAGGACAAAAACCCTAAATGCACACATCAACCTCCCATACCCCCTGCCAAATGCAGCAAACATGACAAACCTAGAAAAATAAAATATCCTTAGATAACTCATACTACAGCTCAGCACTCCGAAGTAATCCAAGGCCCACTTGTACCACAATACCTACTACTGGTCATTTTGGAAATAAACTTGTTGTTCTCAGCAAGCCTACATAAGAATCTAATTCTCCAACTGAGTAATACTATATAAACCAACTAACTCCTTTTCATCCCTTACTTTACTTCCTTCCTACATCATACCTTCTTTTCAATCATTTAACCCTTATCTTCCCATCACCTGACCTATCTCCCTATCCCATTGCCTGATTTTGCATAATCCAGCTATTTCCCCACTCACCACCCCCCCCACTGCGGTGTTGGTGGACAAATTAGTCTGGGCCCACACTACATTTGCATGACTCTTGCACATATTTCCTACATATGATACACCCTCTATGAAAAATGTTTGTGAATGATAAAGAAATATCTGTGATAACTTATTCTTTTGAAACAGTGATATATATATATACATATATATATATATATATATATATATATATATATATATATATATATATATATATATATATATATATATATATATATATATATATATATATATATACTATATATATGTGTGTGTGTGTGTGTGTGTGTGTGTAGTTTGCAAAGCTCAGGTAAATCATGAAATTGGTGTCAGTGATTATCAGATTTATTTACCTTCGGACTATAAAAGACTTGACTGGATCTATGGCATAGAAAGACAGCAGCTTTATTTAACTGCACAGAATGAAAGATGAATGTGAATTTTGAACCTGAATAACTTTATGCCCTCTATCAGAGTGAAAAAGCAGAGTTACAGATGATACATTACTCTGTTTTTTGAAGTAAAGTACTTTTCGATGTGATGGGCAAAGTGATGCAAAAGTATAATTATGTTTCATTCAGCCCAAGTGTGGTGTGCAGTGAGGAAGCTTACTAGGATAGAGATGCCATGGTATAATGTTTCATTCAGCCTCTGTGTGGTGTGTACTGAGGAGGCTTACTAGGGCAGAGATTCCACAGAGGGGAAAAACTGCAAAGTCATGCTTTTTAATGTTTGAAAGTATGGCGATCATCCTCTAGTGACTGAAATACACTGCAGCGAAAAGGAATGTTCCTGCCTTATACCTCTTTGTTCTCCATTTTAACTCCCACTTGGGATGACTTTTGTGCAGGGTCTACCTGTCTGTTTTGTGGCTTCAGAGAATGATTCAATTTGCTGTCATATCCAAAAAGGCATTTAGGCAGGTTAAGTATCAACCTCCAAAATGCCCATAGGTGTGCATGTAGTGAGTGAGTGAGGCTCTGTATCCTGTTGCAGACTGGCATCCCATTCAGAACTGTTGCTCTGCTATATATTCATTGGCCACCAGGATATACTCTAGCTCCCCATAGCACTGAATAAGATAGATAATATGCAATGAATGAATGAATGAAAAAAAATGTGTACTGATTATGCTTTATTACAGGCCTTCTGATCCAACATGTATGCCTACTGAAATCACTGGGTTAGAATTATACCAAAAATACACATGTATCATCTCAATAAATTGAACATTACCTCATGCAGAGGAGAAAAAAAGTCAGATCTGTAGTATGTTTAAGAATGTTAATATCGTTTTTAATTTCTTACTTGGTTTAATTATGAAGCACATTGTGATATCAATATAGAAAATATCAGTGGGCTTGCAAATTAGCTGCAAATTAATGTAATGAAACAAGACCTCAACTGCTAAAAAGAAATTGTTAAAAACTTTTGCTGACTGATAATGTTTTGTGAAGACTTAATTGTTTAAGGGGCAACTGTCATAAAAAAGTGCCTTCTTAAGCTTTTTTAATAGCATCAAATAATAAGTGATATTTAAAGTATAACACAAATGCATTTTTAGGTTGAAGTGGCAAAAATAGAGAAGAGTGTCATTATGGTTCACAGCCCAACACATCGCTCAGTGTAATCAGTAGCAGGTGTGAAATATGCCTTGGGACTGTCAATTATAACACTTTCCATCTATTTAGCTGAAAGTAATGATGCAGAACACGGGGGTGGGATGAGCAATAAAGAACTCCAAGAGCCAATCTGCATCTGTTGTTCATACTACTTCAATGGAATATTTATTTTTATTTTTTCTTAGCTTTAATATTATAACCATAATTTGTAGACATGGCTTCATTTTTGAAATTTATTTTTGTACTTTTTGAGATAATATAATAAAAATGTTGTTTGCTTCTCAGGAAAACGATACATTCTTCATTAGCTACATCAGTGTGTCTATATTTCTGCTTTGGAACATCTAACTGTATCTTACTCTCATCTGCATTCAGGTTTTAGGTATATAGATTTTTCCTTTGTTTGGCTAGGTGAACCAGATGTGTTATACCTTCATCACTGCATAAATGAGCTACAGTACTGTAGCAGTTAGCATTGCTGTGCTGTTTTATGTACCTTCCATCCTCTGTGTCAGCACTTTCTTTGCTTGATGTAGTGACTTTCTCTCACATCCTAAATAAGTATTATAGATCAATTGTCATTCTTCCAAATTGCTCATAGATGTGTGTGTGTGTGTGTGTGTGTGTGTGTCTGTGTGTGTGTGTGTGTGTGTGTGTGTGTGTGTGTGTGTGTGTGTGTGTGTGTGTGTGTGTGTGTGTGTGTGTGTGTGTCTATTCTCTGATGGGCTGGAACCCTGTTTAGGGTTAGTTCCTCTGCTTTTCTTCCACAGAATTGGAGAGGTAGGTTGCATCTCCGCATGACCCAGAAAAGGATTAAACTGGTACCTGAAGAATGAATTAATGAAATAAATGTTACCAGACTTTGATTGGCATACTTTGAGCCAGCATTTTTAGTAGTTCAATTTGCAAGATTTGCAAGTCCAGTGGCATCATATATATACCCTTTCAAAGGATCTCAATCTTTTTTTGCCAAATAAATGGGACATGTTGGGGGGATAGGTTTGAATCACAGAAAATACCACCTCTATTTAACCTTCTTCTGCTACACATAAAAAAGTCCTTCTCTTACTCTATTCAAATGTAATTTTGATGAATGGATCAGCAACTGCAAATTCACTGCTGGTTTAGCATACCCTGCCTCTCATAGATAGGGAAAACATGTAAATGTCCCAGCATATTCTTGTTTATCCCATCCCTGGGTTATTTGTATGTAAAATTTAAGGGCTAAAAACTACTACAGTTAGAAAAAGTCATCAAAAACTAGGGATACTTTACAGAACAAAAAACCTTCTCAAAAGGACACAACTAAAGCTATACTTGCCACTACTCATCTCCTCTCCACTCTTCTTTATGGTGCGCCCATCCTTACTAACCTCCAGGCTTCACAAAAATTAAAACTTGAACAATGCTACGACAAAGCTGCTAAATTTGCAGCACATACCCCCTTTCAGAAGCCACCACTGCATAGCACTGAAAAGTCTAAATTGGTTAGAACTTCCCCATCAACTAACATATACACAGTTTCTTATCACCTATAAAATTATCCAGCATCCATCTACCTGTCCATCACTAAAAAGCATTATACACAACTATGTTCCCAGTTGGTCATTGTGATCCAGTGCCCAAAACCTCCTGTTTGTCTACAAACCTAGAAAATCTACTGGGCATTGTCTGTACTCGTACAAGGTCGCTAAGGCCTGGAACTCCTTACCTGTGTCCATCAAATCTATATCCTCCCTCCCATCTTTCAAAACCACTCTAAAAGACTTCCTAGATAAAATCTGGTATTGTTCTTACTCAAATCCAGGATAAACTATATCCCTAAATGTGAAGAAGTACCTTTCGTTCCTTATACCGCCTTACTCTCCCTTCATCATGTACGTCTTTACTGTTATCTAATTCTCTTCCCTGGCTTTCTCTCTAAACATACCATAAGCCTGTTTTTCCCCTCACTTCATATTGCAGTTCCTATTTGTATTAGACTAACTTACCTTTAATTTCTCTACAAACTGTCTAACATTTCTCCAAATATTAAATGATTGTCATATACCTTGTATCTAATGTTTTTATACTATGTCTAATTTGTTATAATTATTTAAACTGCAGATGTTTTTGTTTTATTTTTGAAGATTGTAAAATTATTCTTCTTAAAATGTTTTGCAATAATTTGGAGCTTTTCTCCCAGTGCCTCCACTGAAAATGGACTTCTATCCAGTCAGACTTTCCTGATAATCAAATGTCAATACATTAATACAATAATAAATATCATAGGAATGTAAGTCTAGGCTTCTTAAAATCCTCACAGCTCAATGGCCTGGTAAGTACCTATGAACCTATAATAAAGCTCATTTTAAGATAGCAGCATATATGCATGATTAAAACAGATTTCAATAGCTGACTACACAATCTCTCCATGCTTTAGTAAATGTGTTTATTCCTACCAATGCATGGTATAATGTCTAAGAAAGACCAAAATGTAAGTCTAGTGTAAAGATAGCTAGAAATGGAAAAAAAGTACAGTAATTTTAGATTAGGTACATTAAACTATTTAAACATATTAAGAAGAATGTCAGATGTTCACTGAAAAATCTAATTCTTTTTATTCATCCATTCAGAAATAATATAATAAAAAACAATATCTAAGGATACAAGTTAAACATACACCTGCAGAATGTCTGCCTATGAACTTAACTTCTGACATTACTGTTCATATTTGCAAATGACAGTCACTCTGTATTTAGTTAGGAATAGCTTATGTCAATAACTCAGGAATCAGTGTTATTAAGCTAGTTCCATTATTATTACACTGTTATTAAGGTTGTTAGATTGCCATGTGCAAGCTTTATCGAAGATACCTTGCACAAGCTGACTCACTTAACAGCTGTTTTACTGAACAATCAGTTGTGTCTTGTTGTAAATGCTGGGGTTTTACTATGCTTTCCCCAACTACAGTAAATAAGTAAAGCTGCATGCAGTGAGTGAGTGAGTCTGTGTAATCTGTTGCAGACTGCATCCCATTCAGAACTGTTGCTCTACCGTTGGCCACCAGGATAGGCTTCAGCTCCCCATAGCACTGAATAAGGTAAATATTACGCATTTATGCCTTTCCTGTTTCGATTTGCATATATATCTAACTACTGTTAATTTTGAAGTTTGCTTCTCATTGTCTTTCTCCCACCTCTGAAAAACAGCTTTTGCCCAGCACGATTAATGTAAATAAAATAGCTAAAATAAAGAAATATATTGACTTGTTCTAGCGACAACAGTATTGCACTATAATATATACATTCTACAGTCATACCCTTAATGTGTTTAACAACTGTAGCCTCTATTCATGTTAAGATGGCAGTGTAACTGAAAAGGTAGCGTCACTGACTCTGCTTATCAATTGTTTAGCATGTTTCAGTTTTAGTATATAATTAGCCTAAGTGTTTCACTGTACTCTAGTCAATCAATCAAATATAATAAATAACAGTTTAACCAACTGTTTTCTACCATGCTTCTGTCTATCTTTCTTTGAGATTGCATATGTCTTGTGTAATTTGTTATCATTAGCCTTAATGTATCTGGAAAACCGAAGTACACTAATCTTGGACAACATTAAACTATTTAAATATATTAAGACAGGTGTGAGGTGTTCACTGATAAAAGTAATTCTTCTTCCACTCAGAAAAAAAATCAAATACTATAAGAAGAAGCTCTTACTGGACCTAAATCTATCTTTTAAACAATTATTATGTTCCTGTGTTATAGTGAAGTGTTTCAGAACATCAGGAAGAGTTAAAGAGAATCTTTATGACTGATATGCATGTAGTGTGTGTTTAACACTGTCAAGACTGAACCAGCAATTGCTTTTATTCTTGGATGATATAGATGCAAGATATAACTGTAGGCACACATTAACTGGAAACTTATTTGAAACTGGCTGAGGTGAACTCTAATCAAAGTCAATCAGTTGCTGAAAACCTATGACAAGTTAATTGTAGTTTATGATAAATTTTTCTGATTTCTGGCTGTCTACCAGGAGTGCGAGTTTAAGAATAACCATACAGGATTTAAAAACGGTGTTGTAAAATCAATGTAAGCTTTGAGTTTTTTAAATTGTTTCCAATGATATGCTAAAGCTACCATGAGTTCTTCTTGGTTATAGCACAATCTCCATGTCATTTTGCATCCTGGGATATGTTTTTAGGGTAAAACTACATAGGAAGTCAAAGATCTCATTTTAGCAATTTATGGGTGTAAAATGTACAATGTACATAATTAAAAACATTGAACATCGTGCTAAAGACTGTCAAGTAGAACAAATGTGCATGTGCAGGATCTGTATCTTCCCTGATTAAATTGTACACGTATTTACACAGTATTACTCTAGTATTCATCTATGGCTTCCCTGCTTTAATTTGTTTATGTATGCAACTCTTGTTAATTTTGTAGTTTGCTTGTCATTGTCTTCTTCCCACCTCAAAACAGCTTCTGCTCATCAGGGTTAAGCCAGTTAACAAAATGTAAATAAAGTAGCTAAAATAAAGAAATATATTGATTTGTTCTAGTGACAATGACATTGCACTATAACATATAGATTCTACAGTCATATCCTTAACATGTTTAGCAACCCGTAGTCTCTTTCATATTAGGACTGCAATGTAACTGAAAAAGTAGTACCTTGTCTAGGGCTAACAGTAAAACTTAGACCACATCAGCTCAGAGTCATCTTTTACCAATCTTTTACCAGTATTTTATCTTATATTAAGTGTATAGATATGCTTGTTTCAAAATCAGATCTTATTTTGAAGCCTTTTGTGATTTTTATTGAGGGTCTAACCACAAAAAAATGCAAATGCACATATAGTAAGGAATGACACCTAACTGGGTAAAAGTGGGGAAAGAAAGAGATGAGTCATTAGGTTTTCTTTTCAGATGAGAATGTTTGCACAAGGTGTACTGCACGGATTGTTACTGCATGCAGTTTTATTTAACTACTTAATTTCTTCATTTTCTACAAAGAAGAACTGCAGGGCATCAACATATGCTGAAAATTGCAATACTGGTACCTTCTCTCCGATGAGTAATCATACAGAAACCCTGAGCAGCTACTAAAGGGAGAACAGTGAGTGAACAGTGAAAAAATGAATTAGATTTTCACATCAAGAAATGCAACATGCTTTTTAGTAAACAAACAAATGATAAAGTCCATACTGCATAACCAGCATGACTTGGCTATTGAACAGGAGTTGTAATACAGCATGACATAAATTTCATTTCAAATGCAAACAACCAAGAAAACATAAGAAAGAAATTATTTGATCTCTCATTTTGCACATTCAGTGCAAGAGATGTATCCTGTGATTCAGAAAGGTTAAGTTCAATGTGGAAGCCTTATTTAAAAATGTTTCTGCATTGTGTTAAGCCTTTTGTACTTATAGACCACTGTACCTCTGAGGTTTTCCCATCATAGGGGCCTCACCATGGAGACAGGTTTTGCAGGCAAAGGTGGATGCTAATTTGGCAGTTCAGAGGAGTGGCTAATGCAAATTAGCCATGTGTTCTATCCTGGAAATGTTGCGAGCTGCACATTTGCTAGCTCAGCCATCTGAATCACCCAACTGAACAAAACTTTACAAAGGAGGAAAAAATAAAACTAATCATTATCAAAAGATGGTAGTCACCCTTTCAGTTCTATGGGAGTACTCATGAGGCTGATAAATCCAGCAAAGTGGTGACAGTGGGAAGTGTGTGTGTGTGTGTGTGTGTGTGTGTGTGTGTGTGTGTGTGTGTGTGTGTGAGTGTGTGTGTGTGTTTGTGCCTGTGTATATGTAGGTGTGTGTGTGTGTGTGTGTGTGTGTGTGTGTGTGTGTGTGTGTGTGTGTGTGTGTGTGTGTGTGTGTGTGTGTGCGCACGCACCTGTATGTGAATGTGTGTGTGAGTGTTGTTGTGTGTGTACTCATGCATGTGTGTAGGAGTGTGTCTTTGTTAATGGATGGCAAGAGCTGCTATGGTGAACACTAGTGCAGTCAAGCCTGGCAACACAGTGCTCACTTAACAGAAATGGTAAAGAGCCATGTCTCTGGATCATACCTCTTAACTGTACAGACTTTCGCAGAATGCAGATTGCCAGAATGCAGACTGTCAAGATTTTTGCCTCATATTTTTGTTCAGTTTTCCATAAAATTGTAGTTTTCTGGCAAATCAGTGGTAAATAATTAAAGATTGAAGTTAGAAAATGATGACAGACATTTGAATCTCCGACTTCATACCCTTCAGACATAGGCACCGGAAGTTGTTGAAGACTGGGGGGGGGTGAGAGGGGCACTTAGTGATCTAAAAAGGGCAATTTTTTTAAAAACTATTTACCACCAGAAGATAGGTTCACTTAGAGAACATTTTAAGCTTAGCCATTTTCCCTTTTGCTGCTTGAATTAACATTTCCTGATTTTTCTTACCTGTCCCATGGCTAATAACTGTACATTAGCCCTAGTGAGAATAACTGTGATCATATCATATATAATTTGAGGGCACCTATGTAAGCGATGCAGTATTTAGGAACTGCTTCTATCCATTGGTGGCATGAGAGGCAATCCTGGAGTACATTTTCTATTACCCATCCTTAGATCCAAGTTGCATTTGAATATGGACAGGGATGAGCTTTGTTTTACTTGAATGGATGGTCTGTAATCCCCTGCCACTCCAGCAGCAGCCCCGCCCCAGCCACTCCAGTGTTCCATTACTTGGCTATTTCTCCTCATTTACCATTATCACTCTTCAGATCTGTCAGTGTGCATACAGTTTTCTTATTTACTTCTACTATGATTACAGAAATTGAAATAAAATAGCACAAACACTTAAGCCATTTGCTAAACAACCAATACAGTCTCACAGTGAAAACAGACTTAGCATGAGCAGTACATTTATCTGCCCTTGAAACTCACATTAATTGAAAAGACATGAAAACCCACATTCATTCTGCATCTGGCCAGTGGAGGACTAAGCTTACCTCTGGGTTGTTTTCAAACCATAGGCTCCTTACACATTTTTAGGGTCATGCAAACATGTATGTATTCTTTGATTCACCTTCCTGATTGTATTAAATTATCTTCCTTGTATAATACACCACTTGTTAGAATGTGTGTTAAATTTGTAGTTTTGAACAGTCTTCTACTAAGCAATGAAACAAAATGTATCAACCAATAATGACAAAACTACCAATTTCATAAAATGTCAACCATAAAAGGCCACTCAAACTTATGTCATTACAATCCACCATTATCAGTAAATATGCAAAATCTCTGCAGAAGTAAAGTCATCTAAATAATTCCACATTAATAGGCTCTGTAACTAATGAAGAGGTTGCTGCTAGCAAACAACTTTATATTTCATTATTTCATCTACAAATAAAGTGCCTGTTGCCCTTGAAGAATAAAATGCCTATGTTACATTAAAAAATGATAAGCTAGAAATATTGCAATAGAGAATGGACGTCAAACTGATAACAGGTTCATAATTATGAGGTAACTCCTCCAGAGGAGGACATTCAAAAGACTGCAGCATCCACTCCCTTTAATGTATAGCACAGTATCAGTGATCCATCTGCATGGATGTGGGAGTAGAACCCACAGCCTTCTGCATCAGAAGCAAGCATGTTACCTGTTGTACTACTAACAATGCAAGCAGACTTGACATAAGTAGCACTAAATTTCTCTTCCCCTGAAGCTCTCAGCTCCTTGTAAAATCCTCATTCAACTCCCCTGAATCACAAGTGGTGGTATGGGTAGAGAATTCAGGCTTTTGTTTCTTGTACCTAAGATACAGGGTTTGAGCCTGAAAACTAACCATCAGGTATACCTAACTAGGGCATACACACACGGACACAATTTCCCCCCAGGCAGCAACATAGAAACACAATTCCCTCCAGGCAGCATAGAAACATCACATCACCTTACCTGAACACACTCTCTGCTTAAGAGTATGGGCAACAGGTAGCAATGGAAGTTTAAAACATTTCATGCCTAACAAGTAGCAATAACCACAACAGAATGGATGCACCTAACTATTCCACAAAGGAATGGATGCACATAACCAGAATGGGCATATAGGTCCTCTTTTGAGTTTTGTTTTTTCGCTGCAAGACAAGAAAAGTGGGGGTGGGGCACTCCCTCCTCGCTCAATAGTTCCGGCACCCTTGTGCATCAGTACTTTGTTCTGATATAAGCCATTGTTACTCTGTGATCTAACACTCTTTATATATAAAATGTAGGCTAGCGGCTGGAACCGGAAGTACTACATACTGCTACTTTTGCTTCTCTTGTAGATATCTAGTTTGAAAGTTCGCATTTAAAATACAGCAGAATGCAGTGCATTGCAATATAAATTTGTTTTCATATAGTTTTTTTCAGTGTTAGTAACTGTTTTGTGTGGTTCACCTCCTATCATCCTTCTGCTTTCTTCCCTGAGTCCGCCAGAGCATCATGTTTCCTGCCTTGTAAAGCTTATTTGGTAAAGTTGCAGTCAGTTGATATCAGATGTGTTCACCTTCAGTCTAGAGTTCAGTTGGACAGTCACTCTCCCTTTGTTGGACGAATGTGTGTGTGTTTCTGTGTGAGTGTGTGTGCCTTTTTTAATTTCCCAAAAGCTCTGCGAGACCATGGTAGTAGGACAGGCTATATTGAATAATAAGTTAGCCGAACAAGCAAGGCTTCATCTATTTTAACTCCATACTAGGACCTCTCCTCTTTTCCATATTTATAAATGACCTTCATCTAGCTATCCCCCAAGCCACTTGCATACAATATGCTGATGACTCAACACTATTATGCTCAGCTACATCCTCCCAAGACCTTCACTCTCTCACCCAGAAGGTATTCAACATAGTAGAACAATGGTTCACTCAGCGTTGCCTTCTTTTGAACCCAAAGAAAACCAAACTCCTCCTCTTCTCTCCTACTCAAAAGTCCTCTCCTCTTCATTTCTCTGTGACATCCACCACTGGTACCATAATATCTCCAGACTTTACCACTAAACTTCTAGGTGTCACCATCGACAATAATCTGAACTTCGACATCCATATCAACAATACTATAAAGACTGTCAACAAAAAAATTGGCACTCTCTATAGGATTAAACCCTTCCTTTCTCCTACTGCCAAAACTACTATAGCTCACACTCATTTGATCTCTACACTCCTTTATGCTTCTCCAATTTTTACTAATCTATCCAAACTAACTAACTTCAGCAAACTGGAATTGTCCTGTAATAACATTGCAAGATTTGCAACAGGAAACCCATTTAGAACCCACCATTGTATAAATCTAAATCAGCTAGGATGGTTAGAACTACAACACCTGATTAAATTTCACCAACTAGCCAGTGCCCACAACATTCTTTACAAACCTTCTAATACTCCTAGTTTATCTAGCCTTATCACCCCCATAACAATCTGAAGTCTTTACGCTCATCACACAAACTTCTTGTACACACTTACAAATCTAATAACAGGGCTGGGGATTCTCTCTTCTCTTATACTGTAGGTAAATCCTGGAATCTTTTCCCTAATGACCCCTCCTCACTTACTTCCTTATCACTCTTCAAAAATAGACTTAAACTTTACCTCAAATCATACTGGCTATGCCCCTGTACCAAACCAGACTAGCCATCTAGCTCTTTAAACATGACCTTGCCTATCCTGTGCTTACTATCCACTGTTACATCTTCCTTCTTACTACACTTCTCTCATGTCTCCCTATTTTACACCATTTCGCTCCTCTTTACATACCTTTTTATCAAGTTAATTCTTAGTAACATCACTACACAACTAACTTCCTTTCTCTACTATTGACTTTACCTGTACGATGTCCCTGTGCCTTTCAATTTGCACTGTTTATGACTCTTGCCCTCTTTATACAACCTGTGCTAACCTCTATGCTTAACAACATGTTACCATTGCTTGATTATTTTTATTATATTTTTATTATATTTGCTATTTTTTATTACAAATTTTGCTTTTTGTTGTTTGTAATTGTATTTGTATTTTATCATGTCTTGGAGCTTATCTCCCTGGGCCTCTACTGAAAATGGACATATATCCAGTTAGACTAGCCCGGTCAACAAATGTAAAATAAAAATAAAAATAAATAAAAATATTTTCACAAATAACACCCTTTCTCTGCTGCTCTGCACATACACTTCATGTGCATCTTGCACAGCTGGTTGCATGATTTTATTATGTTACATTTGGGAATGAGTGTGCAGATCGCACATTCGCACATCGCACTATAGTGGGGGGGTGGGAATCAGGAAATGTACCCTTTCGTAATCTTTCTTTCCTCATTGTAGTGCGATCTCATTCGGAGAGTTTGTATATGGTTTGTTTGTGATTGTGACCGGAAGAGATGTGGGTCCGTTTGCATATGTAAGTTGGAAAGTTGCTGGATCTGCAAAAGTTTGTGGGGGGGCACCCCTCCCCCCTCACTCCATGGTTCCAGTGCCCATGCCTTCAGAAAATTCATGCTAATGCAAAACCTATTATTCTATCAACTTTCTAAGTTTGTAAGAGCAATATTTAAAAATAGTTCCTATTTTTGGACTGTTGTCCCTCTTTTATTTACGGCTTTGTCCAGATTTCTTGGTCTAAGAGGTTGAGAGGTATGCTCTAGATCAGAATTTCTATCCATCAAACTGAATGACCCACCTGCTTTGAGCAATTAGCATGGCTGGTGAAAATTCTGTGAATCCTAATGGTGGTTGTCTTATGCATCTTGCCTTAGACCACAATAAAGTCAGTACTGTAATATATTTTTGCTTGTATTGACATACCACTGCAAACATGCTGGAAGCTGTTGAGATGCATGTATGAAGAAGTTTCCCTTATTTAAGCAGAGACCTTTTGGCATAATGGTTAAGGTTTTTGCCTCCTAGGTACAAGGTTTGATTCTAGCCAATTCCTGTTTGGAGTTTGCATGTTCTCCCTGTATCTCTGTGGAGCAATCCCACCTCCAGAAAACAAAATACTGAGTTTTTCCATCTCAGGCTTACCAATGAATGGAGCTGTGGGTAACAGCACAGATTCTACATGGTTCCCTAAATGGGGATGAATTGTATAGGCAGGGCTAGCCACTCCAGTTCTAGCCAATTCCTGTTTGGAATTTGCATGTCCTCCCTGTATCTCTGGGGGGTCCATCCCACCTCCAGAAAAGAACTACTAAGGTTTTCCATCTCAATCTTTCCAGTGAATAGAGCTGTGGGTAGCAGCACACACTCTACATGGTGCCTTAAATGGGGATGAATTGTATAAGCAGGGCTAGCCACTTGACAGTATTAAATATGGCTGTAGGTGATTCGGTCATGTTAACTAATGTTGACAATGGGCATGGAATTTGCCAGTGATAAGTGGTTGAGGACCTGGCCTACTCCAACTTTCTACCCATGTTAATGGGGGGAGGGTTATATGTGTGCCCCTACTGGCCAGTGTGTACTCAACATAAAGCCTAGCAACCATGGGTCAATAAGCTGTCAGCTGGAGTCCAGTTGCCCAGCTGTTGAGTAAAACTGGGTGTAAAACCAATCAACTTGCCAAACACGAACTAAGAATTCCTACACTCAGTGTAGGTTCACTGATAGAACTGAGCTTGGAAGTAGATGACACAATGGTAAGGAAGATGCTGGAGATCCTATGTATCCAAGAGACAAGATGGAAGAAGGACAGTGCAGCAAAGACACTTGGCTTGGGATCCAGTGTCTACTACTCAGAAGTTGGACAGACTAGAAATGGTGTGGGAATTGTGATGAGAGAAGCTTTAGAAAGCAGTGAGGGGTGTCATTAGAATTAGTGACAGACTCATATCAATCAGTCTCCAGCCTAATAATAGGACATTAATCATAATCTCAGCCTATTCCCCATAGCAAGGTTGTGATAGTGAGGAGAAGAGTGTATTCAGGCAGCAGTTGGAGGACCTACTAGATAAAGTGGGATAACATAAATTGGTGTTGATAATTGATGACTTGAATGGCATATTGGGTTATGAGGACTGCCTGGGTCCACATGGGTGGGTGGAGCAACAGGAGTAAAGGAGAGGCCATTCTAGATTTATATCTATCAAATGACAGGATGCTGGCTAACACATAGTTCAGAAAGAGAGAGAGAGACAAAAGATCATATGCAAGACTGGCCAACATGCAACTCAGGTAGAGTTTCTCCTAGTAAGGATAGGGTACTAGGGTAGAATCAGTGATTGCAAAGTCATTCCCAGTGAAACAGTCAGCCCACAGCATAAACCACTGGTTGCCAAAATCAGCTGCAAGCAATGACCAGAGAAGTCACTAAGGTCAATAGAGACCAGGCTGAAGACCTGGACGTTGACTAGAAAGAAAGCACAGCAGTTCAAGGAATTACTCAGGGTTTTAGCACTCCAAGAAGAGGAGGAAATAGGTGGAACTGAAGAAGAATATCAGCTCCTCAAAACAGCATGTGTGAGGACTACAGAAAATATATGTGGCTGAGCCAGGTATGGAAATAACGTACATAAGGAAAGCTAGTGGGAGATTGCTGAAGTCCAGGAAGTCACCAAAAAAAAGGAGTGCAGGAAAAAGTGTGAGATAGATAAAATGGACCAGGGTAGGAAGGAATACTTTTCTGGCTAACAAAAAGGCTAAGAAAGGAGTTGCAATAGCAAAGAGTAGGGTATCAGAGGCACTCTACCTGCTTCTCCAAGTGGGAGTGGGTGTGCATAAGTATTCCACTCTGAAACCACTGCTGTTCATACTGGTGATTGATTTGCAAAGAGGTTGGAGGGGACAGATCAACAAAGTTGCTGTACGCAGATGATGTGGCATTACAGGCAGACTCTGAGCAAGAACTTCAGTAAAGGCTAGGGGAGTGGAATGCAAAACTGAAGGCACATGGGATGATACTTGAGAACAGTAAGACAGTTGTAATGGCAGCAAATGGGGAAATCAGAAGAAGTTGAGAACTGAGATAGATGGGAAGATAGTGGAACAGGTTAATAGCTTCAAGTATCTGGGAGGGGTGGTTGAGGAGAAGGGAAGTCTGAATGAAGAGACCAAAGCTAGAATCAGAGGGGCTGCAGCCAACTAGCATAAAGTGTCAGATGTAGTGTATTACATAAGAATGACAAAGAAGTTGAAAAATAAGGTGTATAAAATGGCTGTATGGTACAGAAAGCTGGGCAGTAAGTAGGAGGAAGCTAGAAGTGATGGAAATAAAGTGCCTGAGATTTATTTATTTAACATTTTGTTGTCTGGGAAGTCTGACTAGGACTGAACCTATTTTCAGCAAAGGCCTGGTGAGAAATGCTCCAGACACATGTCTTTGGAATGTGGGAGGAAACCAGGGCACCCCGAGGAAACCCATGTGAATGCAGCAAGGACATGCAGACTCCAGACAGAAGGTACCACAGCCGAGAAATGAAATGGAGAACCTCTTGCTGTGAGTTGACAACGTTAACTGCTGCACCACTGGGCCACCCATTACATGATGGGTGGTAGGATGCACACTGTGGGACAGTTGAGGAAATGAGAACATAAGAGTAGAAGGCAAAATAGCTCCAATTGCCGAAAAGATCAAAGAGAACAGATTACAGTGGTTTGAGCACATGTGCAGGAAAGCAGAAGACAATCTGGTGGAGACGATTTAGGAAAGACAGGAAAAAGGCAAGAGGAAACAAGGGCATCCAACACAGAGGTAGACGGATTGTGTAAGAGAAGATCTGCAGCAGTCAGGCATGAGTGTCAAAGAAGGTAAGAGTGTGGCACTGAATCGAGTGAAATGGAGAAAGTTAACACGACACCCCGACCCCATGACGAAAATGGGAAAAAGGCAGTTGATGATGATGATGATACTCTTACTCAAGGGCAAAGACTACTGAGCTGCGTTAGAGGCAAATACTTCCTATAATGGTATCATGATTTATAAGAGGGAAACTGTTATGCACTCAATATATTTAAATATGAAAGTTTAAAAGCTCTGCTAAGCAGTGAAATAATTACAATTTCCACATCTGAAAAGCACCATAGTGCTAAATAGGGGAATCTCAA
This sequence comes from Protopterus annectens, assembly GCF_019279795.1. Taxonomy (NCBI): domain Eukaryota; kingdom Metazoa; phylum Chordata; order Ceratodontiformes; family Protopteridae; genus Protopterus; species Protopterus annectens. The sequence continues at coordinate 313,205,299 of NC_056745.1, read as the reverse complement.
AAGCACCATAATACTAAATAAAGGATAGCATAAATAATACTGTCAAGAGATTCATGAAGCAGTCAGTGCCTGGCCTGTGGTATAAGCTTCATGTCAGTATTAAAGCTCTAAATAATCTCCTCCATTAAAACAAAACAAAACAAAAAAAACACAGTGGGCTCGCAACAACAAATGCAAAGTGATACTTGGCCCAGAACACCAGAAACATGAAGTTATGAATTTTGTGTGTACTATGATGTGTTGTCTTAGCTGTTGTTAATTTCTAGCAGGGACAGCAATGAAAACCTCTTGTAAACTGCAAGGGTTAACTGCTGCAGACATCTTAATGTTTTCAGAGCACCTTGACTTCCCCCTTTAATGTTATTTTCCTAACTTTTAAGTGACTGTGTCAAGACATCTGCATTTCCTTCTCCTCTGTAAATGGCTTGTGCTTGGACAATTCTAGGCAAACAGAATACAGGCATTTGTTGAATTCAGTGAGTGACCAACAAAAGAATGACTATGCTTTCACTGAAAGTAAAAACTATCACACTGTTCAGGCTGGGTGAAATTATTACTTCAGTTCTATTCCTGCAGACTTTTGTAAAATGCCCTTTGAGTTCATTTCTGCGGCACATATGAACAATGAAATTATACTAGTAAGACAATTTGAGTGAAGTGGTTAAATGTTTCTTTGACAAAAGTACTTTAGCTTATGCCTCTGTTTGCTCAGTTTGAGATTTACTTCTATTCATTTGATATTTGGGTAAAATAAACTGGATAAGGAGCTTTTAAAGCCGTGAACACTGCTAGAAGGAGTGGCAAATGCATCAGAAATAAATCAGCATTAATACATTTACATACGACTGATGAGTCAGTGCAACTTGCAATGCATTGCACTTACTAGGAGCTACAATGATAAATGTATAACATTTCAGTATTGATTACAAGCACAGATATGCTTTCTGTAGCCTCACTTATCTGTGTCATTTGTAATATTATTATTTGCCAGATTTTCTAACACTTACAAAAAACTGTCATTCAGTATGATTTCAGTCATTTGTCTAGATTTATAAAATTTGTTAAATTCAGTTCTAGATGCTTGTCATGTTGTTACAGTTGAGAGCTAAGGGGGGGGGGGTTCTAAGTAAAATGACTGACTGGGTTGCTTATGATTTCTACATCACTTAAATATTCAGCCTTTGGAAGTTTTGCCAGCTCTGTTTTGTGATCACTGAATCTTTGATCCCGGAAACAATATATCGTCTTTCATGTATTGGCCATACTACCTTCATAATGCTTACAATTTTTAGTTCCTCAAAAAGTGTTCCAGACCACCTTGAATAAACCCAGTCTGTTGTTCATTTTTATAAAATGAAATAGGAACAAAAGCTCCAAGTGTAATTTTAGTCAAGTATTTGTAACTCAAGTGTTTACCATTAAAGGTGTTGCACTGTAGTACAAAAACAACCTTATGTTCTTCTTGTGAAAGCACCAACATCTGTGCTAGTCTGACATCATAAATGGGGTTACTGCCCTTCACTCACTTATAATTCATAATTTATAACTCAACACATGCTGATACATAAAACAAAAATAGTTAAGTATCATTTATCTCATAGTCCATGTAGCACATTTGCATATCTAACCTAAACAGATGAAGTGTCAAATAAATTAAAATCTTAGCTGATAGCATGCCTTTGCTGAAAAATTCTTCTCCTGATGTGCATCTTTATATTAAGAAAATCTAAGTTATTCAAAAAACTACTGTAGACAAAGAATAATGTATATATATATATATATATATATATATATATACATACATGCATACACACACACGCACACACACACACACACACACACACACACACACACACATCTCTCTCTCTCTCTCTCTCTCTCTCTCTATATATATATATATATATATGTGTGTGTGTATGTATATATATATATATATATATATATATATATATATATATATAGATAGATAGATAGATAGATATATGTGTGTGTGTCTGTATATATATATATATATATATATATATATATATATATATATATATATATATATATATATATATATATATATATATATAATGTATATAAACACATACCTGTTTTGCTACAAACCAAGGAGTAAACATATTACCAATAAAATAAGTGCATGGTTATTATTTTAGATATATAATATTTATTACACATTTTCAAAAATAAAAAACATGCAAGAGAAGTGTATTTAATAGCTTCATAAAGTGGATGCGCATACAATTTTTACATATGTATTTAAACAGCAATTTTGAGATTTTCATCCAGATAATTTCAATGTAATGGTATGACAACATAGTTGTATGTCTTTATATATCTAGTCAATATCTAGTCAATGTCTTTTCATTAATCAAAAATCATGTGTTCATTAATCAACTATCAACAGCACTGTCAAGCACAAGAAAAATAGTTCTAGGGAGTCCATACTAGACTGGATTACAAACAGATTAAACACGCTAACTGCCCATAGACCACTGCCTGCTAATATTATTAACCACTTTCCAACATAAGCTATGTCCCATCAAAGGCTCTTGACTGAACTCTGTTTCCTTGGTGTCACCCACCCACTCATCTCTCACCTGGGTTGGTAGCTACTTATCCTACAGACAGCAGACAGGCAAATGGCAGCAGGAGTTCTCATCCTACCTGCCTGTATTGGCATCTCACAAGGATCAGTCCTAAGCCCTGTCCTTTTTATCATCATCATAAATAAACTCTATTATGCCACTCAGCTTGCTGTGATACAGTAAACTCTCAGTTAACTGCAACTCAAGCAACCAGCAAACAAATATCAGAGAAATACAGTACAATTTTCATGTGTTGCATTCTCTACAAAGCCATTAATCAAACGGCTTTATAAATTTGAAAATGCCGATAAAAGAACTTGCTTTTGTGGGGGACTATGCCCCCCCTGCTGATTACATATACCAACTCTGAGATGGCACTACAGTGAGAGTAAAGAGCAAATTTTCCAGTCTTCACTGTACAGCGATCTCACAAAACACACTTCTGTTACCGGCATTTTTGAGTATAAAGCCATTCAATTAACAGCTTTGTCGATGTTCTAATATAGACCCTCCCTGATAAATGACCTGCAGTACATAATTCTCTTTGATATTATGATCCTGCTAAAGATGTACAATCTAGTACTAAATTGTTTCTGTTTTTAAATCAAACAATAAATCTAGGGATGAAACTTACTCTCACTCTTTCTGAAAACTGTGGCACTACACTCAAGCTTACTCAAAACAGAGAGTCTTACCCATTTCAAAACCCCGCACAAACTACAGTTGCAGGAAAGGTGGGTTTGTTTACACTCCTCACCGAGTTAATCATCCCACTCACACCCACACTGGAAAACAAACCATGAGTAAAGTCCCTGCATAAAACCACCCACTTGTAGCTTAAACATCATCCTCACTGTGACTGTTCTACTTGTCTACTACAACATTTCTCTATGTTCTAACTCTGTTTTCTTGTCTTAGCACTAACCTAAAAACAATGGCAGGATGCCATTTTCTCCCAGAACAGTAAATCCCGCCATGTTTTCAATTTGAAAAATAAAGGCTTGACATTGTAATCAAATCTAGCTTACCTTGTAAAACTGTTAGAAATTTACTTTATAACAGTGATGTGTCAAGCAACCTCTACATACAGCTGTGTGTTCCATACATTGTTCTTCATTTGTTTATCTTCGTCTTTTCCCGGTTAGGGGTTGCCACAGTGGAACTCCGGTCTGCTAATGATTGGCAGTTGATTTTTACGTGCTGAGTTGCCAGCCCTAATGCACAACCTTCAGCAAAGGTACGCCCATTCACGCATGTCTCCACACGGAAGACGCTCTAGCTGAGAGTCGAACCGGTCAGCGTCTTACTGTGAGGTGACAACGCTACCGCAGCACCACCCAGTGTTCTTCATTTGTTTATAATCTATTTTATTCAGTACATTACATTTCTCCTGTATATATTCTAGTTTATGCAGTATTTGTATATTGCTCAAAGATGAATACTTTATGGGACGGATTAATGAACGCCTGTCCTTAGTGCAGTTATCTAGTAGACAAATGGCCTATGTGGCATTCATTAACAAGCTCTGCACTTCTTGCCCACCCTCAAGACAAGGTAAAGATACATAATATGTCACTGAATGCATAAGTTACTGAATTACATGCTAATTAAGCAATCCAACATGCTGGAGCTATTCCAGAACACATAAAGTGTGCATGTACACTGAGTGCTCCCTCTTGGCACAATTCCAATACTTTTTGGATTACAGCCACAAAGGCATTTAAAAAGGTATTGGGGGATTCTGATACCACCATTATTCTGTATGTGCAACAAGCTTTAATGCAAGTTGCTGCTGTTGCTGCCAGACCTCGGCCTAGAATGAGAAGAGAAGAATGCTCAAACCCTGTTTGACTTATCGTAGATTGCATGATACAAAAGTTGTAGAGTGATACAGGGTAGACAGCGACACCCTAGAGGAAATATGCAGCCTCTGCCAACCTCACCTGAGTCTTCAGTGAAATCATGGAGAACCTATTCCTGTGGAAACCAAAGTATGTGTAAAATTACAAATGCTAGCAACAGGGACTTTTCAGTGGCCCACAGGAGAGATATTAGGAGTGTCACAGACCTCAGCCTCTATAATATTGCATTAATTTCTAAATGCAATGCTACAACATGCAAGGGATCATATGTGGTTTCCATATGTCCCAGAGGAGAGAGCAGCAGCCATGCAACAATTCTATGCCATAGCACATTACTCTGAGATTCTGGGGGTCATAGACTGTACACATATAGCAATAAAAGCCCCACCTGGTGAACAGGGAAGGAGGTACATCAACAAGAAAGGTTACCAATTGTCAGGTGTTCTGTAATGCAGAAGGAATCATCTGCAGTGTGTGTGTACAGGTAATCCTAGCATTTTTCACAACTCCTACATATGCAAGGGCTGTACCTAAAGATTACTAAGGGTGACTTTCCACAAGGGCATCTAGTGGGATGATGCAGGTTATGCACTGGACTCTTGGCTCAAGTCACCCATGAGAAACCCACACAACCCCTCAGGGCAAGGATACAATGATGCCCATCCTTAGATTAGGAATATCATAGAATGTGAATTTGGCTTTCTCAAATCAAGATTCCAGTGTCTAGACACATCTGGTGGTGTCCTTCAGCATGACTCAGCCACTTCAGCCAAAATACTCACAGTCTGTGCCATGCTGCACAATATCATTGTTAAGAAACAGCGGCAACAAGGACAGTAAGGCTGAGGACCACAGTTTCCAGGACCACAGGCAGGGCCAGCAGTTCCAGCAGATACAGGAGATGAGTCTGAGGAAGAACCACCAACTGCAGATTACCCTGGCAGAGAAAGGACCATACAATATGTCATAGCTCTGACTATGAGGCAAGGGATAGGATGCACAATTGCTACCTAATTAAAATCTAAGATCCTAAGCACATTCAAATGTTAAAACTGAGGCCTGCAAAAGTCCCAACCTTTACTATAACCATTAATGGCTATGTTTTGTCAGCACCAAACTGTGTCAGTTCCCAAGGAAACATCCTGTAGAAGTCGTATTAACTAAGGTAAGTGTTGAACCTGTAAAAATATGAAATAATGAAATGAGTACTGTCATACGCAAATATTTATGTCACTAAGATGAAACATAGATCAACTCTACAGTAATGTCAGAAGTAACTCATACATGATTCTGCCTGATACTGTGCATCACACATAACTGTTGACCAGTGTAGATACCCCAACAGTGAGCAGATCAATGTTACCATTATTTGCACAAGTTTAGGAGCAAGAAATAATTATTATCTAGTAGGACAGCATTAGTAAGAATAATGCAAAAAATACAGTGAAGGCTAAGAAGTACATAAATAATTTACAATTGAGCAGGAAAAAAAGAAATTAAAGGAAGCACCTGAGTAAGCAAGCACTATCCATCCACTCATTGTATCAGACACAGACAACCCTAAATCACAAAATAATGTGCAAAGGGCAAGGCACAGTCATTGTCATTTGCACAGGCTGGTGGTGGGGATACAGATGGGCAAGCCTAACACCAAAGAAGTGAGTGTGTGAGAGAGTGAGAAACAAGTTTTTCAGCAAGTATACAATTGTCAGGGCCATTTACAACAGATTTATATAAGTCAGTAGTACTGTTTATATAACTTGTCTGTGAGTGAGGTGGTATGGCACAAATGTTTTAATGTGTGTGAGGTCCTGCATGAATATTATCAAAGCTCTTTTGTTAGCAGGATGTCCTGGCCTCTCAGACAGGTGTGAGCTATGTATGGTTGAGTGGTCAGTTCACTGTTGTTTCCCCCAACCATGAGAACTACCTCTGGCAAGAGTTGCACTGCTATTACCATGGCCCTGGCTAGAAGCCAGGATGCAAACTGAACATGACCAATGTCTGCTTGATGAGGTCTCAACATGATTATATCCATGACCACAAACATGTGGCCTACCACATCTGGGTGTGGACATCTCAATCACTGATGGAGCAATGGAAGTAGGTCACTACAAGAGTGGGATTTGGCACAACCACATTGACTAACACCTGATGATGTAGTTGTTCTCTGGGCACATGGATTCTGACCCTCCGCAGCAGACATTCCATTACAAACACTGCATGATTCAGTGTATCATTCATCCTGTCCAGGAATTCACCACACATTTCAGGCAGTCTCTCATATTAGAATGCACAACATGCAGTACTTGGGCTATGTCTTCCAAGGCCATGTTGGAACATGCCTGTGCATCCATGACAGTCCTACACATACAGTGGGTGGCACCTACTGACAGAACAACATCAGGAGGAGGGTGAACTGCAGACCTCTACCAGCAGCCCTGTCTGGTATTTCATTGTCATGATGGCTAGCAGAAAACTCAGCCAACTATGCAACTGAAATAACCACACTAGCCTAATCAATCTTGTGACGTTCAACCCATCCTTCCTCTGATGGCTCTGTGTCATGGGTATGTACAGGCATTCTGACTGTTACCAAAATATGAGCAGGGGATGTGGGAGCCATAACCTCAGTGTCAGACTGACCCTCTGTTACCCCAGACTGTGCCTGTTCATCACCATCATCATCATCATCAGAGGCTACAGATTCTCTGACATCAGGCGGTAAGAGTTCCAAAGTGCTCACCTATGATAGCAAGTGATTTACACAACAAAGAGATAAATAGAATAAAAACTGATGAAACTAATGTTATGTAAAAAGTAAGTTAAGCAATAAGATGCAACTGCAATTACAAAGGACTTTAATGTATAAATAAATCAGCTTTATGTACAGTGATAGGAAAAAAAATTATATGCCTACCATTTGCAGTGGTCATGGAAAATCAGTACCAGATAAGCCTACACAGAAACAATGGAGGTGAAAGAGGAATGCTAAGCATTAGAATGCATTACAATGCAGACGACACAACAGCAACAAATTCACTTTACATCTGCATATTAAGAAGCACCTTATACAACAATCTACTCTTCACTTTCCTTCTCATCCTCCTCTCTCTCTCTCTTTCTCACTTTCTCTTCTCCCCTACCCCCCTTTCTCAGTCGATCTCTCTCTCTCTCTCTCTCTCTATATATATATATATATATATATATATATAAGATTATTATTAATATGGCACACCTGGAGCCTCACCACTAGACAGCCTTTGGTCATCCTCCACCAGTATGACCCAACAGGAGTGTGGAACAGAGGATGGGAAGTTTTAGAGACTTAAAAGCTGAAAATAATCAGGTGATACATGTGGGAAATGTAATAAATATATTTCTGTTCAGGAGAACTTTGTGATTATGCAATGCAACCCAAAGCCTGTTAGCATTATAGAAAAGAGGGATTATTACATCTCAACTGTTCAGATATTTACACAATGTCTAAATTTTTGCCTCTTATTTTTGGTCTGCCCCTCATAAAATTTGTGTTTTTTTCCTGGCAAATCATTGATGATTGATGTCACTAAACGATAACAGATATTTCAGTTTCAGACTTTATATCCTTCAGAAAATGCATGCTAATGCAAACCTTTTTTAGTATATGAACTTTCTAACTTTATAAACGCAGTATTAAAAAAAGAGCCCAATTTGGGCCTTTCCCCCCACTATTATGTCTTACTCCAGTTCTTGTGCTTACAGATTGAGAGGTATGGGGACATTTGATTAAGCAGTGTGAAATGTGCATGTGTGACCAATATGGGGAAAGGACATTGTAAAGCTTCATGTAAGTCAAGCTGTAGGCTATGCTATATCTAAGTCAGAACCATTTCTGATATGATTGTAAGTTTGAAGAAGAAGAATAAGGAAAGAACGGAAACAGAAGGGGAGCAGATGATTAAGTGCTGAAGTATTTGAGAATGACTTAGAAAAATCAATGTTGCTGTTAAATACACAGGGGGAGGGAATGTGAGAGGATATGGTAAAGAATGGAATTTTGTACAATTTTAAGAAAAACTACATATGAAATATTGCCAGTGAATGTTGAAGATGGATAAGTGGATGGTGTATATGTATAGAAAGCCAAAAAATATCAATGGTAAAAAGAATAAGTTTGAGAAACAGAAAGAGCCTTTGAAGAAAGTTAAAAGAAAATAAAAAATAGAGGATAAATACAGTAAAAATATGCTGATTGAATATGAATAGCATAATGTCACGAGTGTGGTGTGTATTGTTAGCCAACTGAACTGAGACAATTGATGGTGATGTTTTAGGGTTAGTTGATGTTCAATTAGCTAGACATCAACATATTAAAGAAATAGAGATAATAACGTATAAAATGGTAATATTAACTCAGTAAAGCCAACCAACCAATCTTAATGTGGAATCCACTCACAAAAAAGACTAATTATTACTTAGACATCGCCTGCCTCAAAAATCTTTACCATCCCCTGTACTCCAGTGGCTCAGAGAGATGAAGGCCTGACTGTGACTCAGAGAATCTGTGTTCATTTAGCAGCACAGGCACTGGAGGGATCAGGGTAGGGTGGATAGAAGTCAGCAGCTGTAGTTAGCTCGCTCATCCTTGGGTGGGGGGTAAGGGGGTTCTGGCTTACTGCTTGAGCAATAAGCAAGCACTAGGTGTTACACCATCAGAGCACAAGGCTGCAGGGCAAATATATGCTGCCTAGTGGCCAGAAATTAGCATTCTTATGGAGGTAATCATGTTGGTCATGGTCAGAGCTAGTGGGGCCCTAGTGAGCTACTATAAAAGTTAGGTACTCCAAGGAAAGACAAGAGAGCCAACGAGCTCCACAAGTGTGGCCCATTCAATATTGCCTGGCTCTGTTATCTTCTGTCTTGGTGAAACTAGGCTGATCAGAACCTCCTGCCAGGCTGGAGAGTGTCTGACTTTCATCTCCAAGAATGGAACAAGTGAGCCAACTGGGTGAAGGATGGAGAGCCATTGTGCAGAATTCAGTGGATGGAGGGAAATATTTACCAGTCAGTCAACTTTCTTCTTTGTACCAGTATATAAACAAATCCAGGGCTTACTCGTCATAATGCAACCTTTTATAACCATAATCTTTCACCCTCCCAAAAAAAGAGTATCATATTAATGTCAGAAGCATTTGCAGAGAAACAAATGAAATATGTAGTTGGATAAAAGAAACAAGGCTTAAATCAAAAAAATTCTTATCACCAGGCTATAGTATAATAAAAATAAATGGGTCTATACATCACTGAACACTTAAAAAAGTGAACGGTGATTAATTGACCATATGTAAGCGAAAGCTTACAATGTCGAACTGTCAGAATAGCGATTTTTTTCTAAGGGAAAAAAATCGCTGTTCCAACAAAAAAAATTTAAAAAAAAGAAAACACTTTAAACATTACATTAAGTGGGTTCTCCCCCCACACACACCCCTACTTAAATATACCAACTCCAAGACCGCACTACAGTGCAGAAAACGGCAAAGTAACGAAACAGCCAAGCAAATTCTTTCCCAGGGAAAGAATTCACTTAAAAGTCGCTTCGATATTTTCCCTTTTCAGTCTTTTAAGTTCGACCAAGACACATTTGAAAGAATGCCTCTTCAGTCTTCTAATAGAAACCCAAACAAACAAAAACACTAAAAGGATGGGAGGAATTGTTCTTACATACTCATATCAACTGTAAATATCCATGTCCAACCTAACTCTTGCAGCATTTGGCAAAACTGAAATTCTTCTTGCTACCCTTACATTAAAACCTCACAACAGTACACACACACACAAACACACACACACACACACACACACACACACACACACACACACACACACACACACACGCACACACACACTACACACATCAATGTATTAAAACATGTACCCCGTATTCACTAATCTTCCATGCAGGACTAATCTAGTCCTGCACAGAAGCAGCAGTTTAGGAGGAGGATGTCAGTGCACCATGCATATTAATGAAGGCGCGCTGCCTGACCTCCTAATCCTACATGGAGCGTGGACGAGTGCAGGGGGCATGTCTGAGAGTAGAGCTCTCAGAATAAATATGCCCCTGCAAAGTAGAACAGCAGGAACTGTAAATAAATGAGCGAGACCGCTCATAGGTGTCCACATATCCCCACCAACAGTCCCCCATGTGTACACAGCAACAGGACATAAAAATAAAAAGAATTAACCCCTGTATTTATTTTTAAAACTCCGAGTACTGCTAACAGTAGGTGCGCGGGTGTGCCCATCACTTAGCTACGGTTAAAGCAGCTTAAAAGGCTGAAGAGGATAACAAAGAAGATATACGCAAATGCAGCAGCACAGCAATAGTGTAGTGGTCAGAGCATCCACCTAACACACAGGGATTCCCAGTTCAAGTTCCACTGCAGCACATACCATTATCCATGTGAAATCTGTATATAAACATTTATTTACATTTTATTGCTGTATAACCTACTAAATAACATATAAATTTGAACTGGAGTACTGCATTAAATGCACATATGAAGAGTCAGTACCATAATGAATAAGTCAGCAGTAAGCAAGCGTAAGCACAGATAAGCAGTAGTAAGCATATGTAAGCACTAGTAAGCGTGTGCAAATGAATTTGGGTGGGGTGAAGCACCTCCGACACAGATTAAGCAAAGGAGAAGCTAACTGCATGTAAGACACTGTGACCAGAAGTCAGCAGTGCTTACCTCTGTGCAAACCCACTTACAACCGCTTGAAAATGCCTTAAGCACACCGTATCCAGTGGCCGGTGTTCTGCCCAGCAACAAAACAAACAGCCTCTGGAAGGCCAGAACCCAGGACCATGCACACCATACACAAAACAATTTACCACTAAGCCATGCCAGATATGCAGAAATTATATGTTGTCAGAAACATAACCCCAGTCCCGTCATGCAACAGTACAGAGAATGTATACCTATAGCTAGATGGGCATGTGTGTGCAAATATATCACTATCTAAACGGATACAACATATCTATAGATGTAGTCACATATATATACATATATATATAAATATTCAGAGATATATACATATATATACAAATATATGAACAGATATACATGCAAATGCTGACACCTACACATATATATGTCAACATCTATATGTCTGCATATACACATCAAGCGACATATGCAGGCAGATATATGTCTCCGTAGGTATAATCTGAAATAGACATATGTAAGCAAATATATATGCCCACAGAGGTATATGTGGCCAGACATCTGTAGATACCAATGGTAGATGAACAGAAACATCTATGTCCACATGCACTGTCAATGGGCCTGAGAGGCCCCAAACAATATACGTCACGTACGAATTGCACACCCCCCGCCCAGCCAAACACGTCCGCCCTGCAATACACTACCAAGCTCATAGTATTGTACGTCTGCCATTGAACTAGGGAATTAAATCAGCCATCTGTTATGTGTCACATGTCCACATCACATACCCTTCTCCCCCACCCACTAGGCGGGCCGAGGAGTACAGGCCCATCCAACCCAAGCCATCCCCAATCCATACATGCATAACCCCATACATTGACCCCACCCGCAGCACACACGCAGCCACCACCCCTACCCTGGTTACCGGCCCATAGCTACCACACCATCACACACATTGTCCCCCCCTCAGGACCCATCCCGTATGATGTCCCGACCCAAGTATCCTAGGTGGGGTACATGCTGGAGACCATGCACATAGCCAGGGGTACCTATATAACCCTGGGTGTAGACAAAGGTTGAATACGCAATGTTAGGGTTGTCCTGAATGGGACGAATGTATCCCTGGTACTAACAACAGATGTCGCGTATGACTCTGTGTACACCAACGGATTTAGCTGTAGGTATTGTAAAGCATACGTGGGATAGTAAGACGTTGTCCTGTTCGATTCTCAGCTAAAGCGTCTTCTGTGTGGAGACATGCATGAATGGGCATACCTTCGTTGAAGGTTGTGCGTCAGAGCTGGCAACTCAGTACGTAAAAATCTACTGCCAATCATTAGCGGACCGGAGTTCCGCTGTGGCGACCCCTAACCGGGAAAAGCCGAAAGAAGAAACGTGGCATACAAGGTTGGCCGGTATGCACACGAAACACAGTATCTAGTAATACCAGTCAACATTACTGGATATGTAGCTAAAGTTTTAGAGGTATATGTGTTTGTATAAATACCCATAACTATATAGATATATACCTCCCCATCTCTGTAGTACAAATGTATACATACACAGACAGACATATAAATAAATACCCACATATACATATATACATATGCAGACACCCATACATCCACATGTCGTTAGATATATATACAGAAATATATATATATATATATATATATATATATATATATATATATATGTATGTATGCAGACATATACATATATATATATATATATATATATATATATATATATATATATATATATATATATATATATATATATATATATATATATATATATATATATATTTATATATATATATATATGTGTGTGTGTGTGTTTGTAGATATACACAGGTATATAGCTATGATAAGATACAGCACTTAAGAATGACATATGTTCACCGGCCATGCCAATGGAGGTGAGGGTCCCAAGCAAGAAATGTGTAACACATAGCATGAACCCCCCCCCCCCACCGGACAGGGGAACATACATACAAACCCGCAAACAATGTAAACAATCCACTGCTCCCCAGACCACAGGCAGGATACAACTGGGGGGGCACAGTGGACCCGAGAAGTCTAATCTTGGAATAGAGACAGGAGCATCCCTTGGGGGACACCCCAAAAATTGTCTTGTTATAGGAGGAAGCCCGTGCGATGACCTATCAAGGCGGGGTGTGTACATACCCGGACTACTAGGGTGGGAAAGCCTGATGACCCATGGGTCGAGACAATGTACGAGATGGATCCCGTTAAATGGAGAGTGGGCAGTGTGTAGTGGTGTGTTTAGACCCGACCTGCACCCAGAGTAAGGATGAGTGCTGTAGAGGAGGTGTGGGTGGGGGAACTATGGGTATGTAATTATGGGACTAGGTGTGCAGGTGTTTGCTGGAGTGGGTCTATTCGGACCGCCCCAGGGATGTAATCAATAGTGCTCATTGGACAGAGCCACCACCCAACAGGCAGACACTCCTACTAGAGTCCCACTGCAGCACAGTTTATTTTACATGGCAAAGAACGGTATAACCAGATGTAGATGTAAATATGTAGAGGTATGTGTGTGTGTATATATACCCATAACTACATTCAGATATACCTCTCCCTCTCTGTAGTACAAATGTATACATGCATAGACAGGCATATATTTAAATACCCACATATAGATATATACATATGCAGACATCCATACATCCATATGTTGTTTTATATATATATATATATATATATATATATATATATATATATATATATATATATATATATTTATATACAGCAATACATATATATATATATATATATATATATATATATATATATATATATACACACACATATACAGCAATATATATATATATATATATATATATATATATATATATATATCTACATATACATATACACATATATATCTATATAAATATATATATAAATATATATATATATATATATATATATATATATATATATCTATATACACATGTGTGTGTAAATATACACATATATATAGCTAGGATATGATACAGCAGTTAAGAATTACATATGTTCACAGGCCGTGCCAATGGGGGTGAGGGCCCAATCAACAAACGTGTAACACATAGCATCAACCGCCCCCCCCCCAGCTAGACAGGTGAAACATACAAACACACAATAAAAGTAAACAAACCACTGCTTCCCAGACAACAAGCAGGATACTACCAGTGGGAGAGGACCACTGCAATCAATTGCTCTTACTTTATTGAGACACAATATCAGACTCTGATGAAGCTGGGCTTAGTACCTGGCGAAAGCACTTAGTTCATTTGGTTTGTGTCTCAATAAAGTAAGAGCAATTGACTGCAGTGGTCCATTCATTGTTATTTTTTATTTTTATTTGTATGGTCCCTTTTGGGGCGGCCATGGTGGTGCAGCGGTTAGCGTTGCCGCCTCACAGCAAGAGGTTCTCCAGTTCGATTCTCAGCTGGCATGCCTTCTGTGCGGAGTCTGCATGTCCTCTCTGTGGTCGCATGGGTTGCCTCCGGGTGCTCCGGGTGCTCCGGTTTCCTCCCACATTCCAAAGACATGCTGTAGGTGGATTGGACACTCTAAATTGGCCCTAGGCATGAGTGCGTGCGAATGTGTGCCTTCTGTGGAAGGTTGGGCGCCGGGCTGGCAAATCGACACTGTAAAACTCCACTGCCAATCATGAGCGGACAGGTGATCCGCTGTAGCGACCCCTAACTGGGAAAAGAAGAAGAAGTCTGTATGGTCCCTTGTGGACTGGCAGTTTTTTCTACCAGTGGGAGAGACCTGCCAAGTCCACTCTTGAAACAAAGACAAGAATGTCCCTTGTGGGACAACCCAAAAAATTCATAACCTTTCGGGTTTCCAGCCATTACACGGATGTCGAATGGCTGGGCACGCAAGTTCTCAGACTACAAGGTTGGGGAAGCCTGATGATCCATGGGGCGAGACAACATATGTGATGGGTCCCAAGAAGTGGAGAGTGGGTAGTGTGTAGTGGTGTGTTTAGACCCGACCTGCACCCAGAGTAAGGAAGACTGCTGAAGAGGATGTGCGGTTTGGGAACTATGGGTATGAAATTATGGGCCTAGCTGTGCAGGTGTTGGCTGGAGCGGTTCTATGTGGGCCGCCCCAGGGATGTAAGCAATAGAGTGCATTGGGCAGAGCCGACGCCTAACGAGCAGCCACACCCGGTACGAGTCCACCTGCAGCAAAGTCTAGTTTACATGGCAAAGGACGGTATAACCAGATGCGCTGTTGCAAACCCACTAAATGACACTAAAGAACACATGTTCGCAACATCCCACTGTAGGCATGTAAGCCGAACTAATTGGCATCACAAGGTATTATTGCTGTGCTGTCTTCACCCCCACCCAGGGGTGTGATTGTCCAGACCTACCACCAAATGCAGGGTATATACACAGCTGTCACTGTAGAAGAAATGGCCAGATGTGGACCTTCCTGTCAGCCATCCTGCACATCCCTGGACATGTCCCCACTATCAGCCCCTCTGTGTGGCCCAATAACACCACTTACCTATCACCCCTGTTGCATTTGTAACAATGTTCACAGTCACAAGTAGGTGACACCCTCCACACAACTATATTGGCAAAATCTGGAACCCCCAACCCAGGTGTATTACCGCAGCTGTCCCAGACTACACATGTAAATAACACATGAAGGGAAAACCCAAGCACACTTGGATCCCCACCTGGTGAAGTCCACCACCCCCCAACACTCCAGATCCCTAGAGCAACTACTGACACTGACACGTCCTGTCCTGCCTCACATACATATCCCAACACCCTGCAAACCTGCACTACTGCTCCCCCACCAATCAGTCGAACGGCCTACTATACAGTTAAAATGCCCCCCCCACCACCTACCCACCTACACCTCCACTATTCACATCTACTCTACAACACAGGTATGGCATAACTAAACCTAACCCGAATACCTGAGTGTAGCCCAACCAGATATGCTAAACTGGAATTCCACTTATCCTTACACTGACCTTTGTGAACAGTCATACCTGACATGTACACTTGACTTAAGCATGTATAATACCGACATGTACATGAAGTAGCGTGGGGGTATGCAGCAGCAAATGGGAGTACTCCTGTGTGGGTGGCAGTAAGCAATGCCCACACTGGTTAAGCAATGTGGATGCCAACCCAGTGTAAGACGCTGTAACTGGAGGTCAGCAGGTCTGAGCCTAGTGCACACCAGCGCATACCCGCCTACACTTCCCCCACAGTGCCTTAGGCATGCTGTAGCCCACAGCCCTCATCGTGGCCAGTAACAACATAATCAGAACTCCCAGTTCCCACCCCCTGCACACTATAGTCCAAGTGAGTTGCCACGAAGGCATGGCAGATATACAGTCAGCTGCTGTTATCACAAACATATCATCTGGCACAGTCAGTCAACAGTATAGGAAATGTATGTAAGTATGTGCATTAATACCAGCAAACATGTGCACAGTGCTCAGTCACAGTAGTCCGAGCAGTCTATGAGTACAAATGAACAGCTCCTGTCCATGCATACTGTGAGAACAGTAGTCTCGTATAATACTGAAGAGAGGAATGGAAAATGGGCCACGGCGTGAGGGCGTGTTTCATCTGGGGAAGCGGGGGATGAGGCTGGTCTGGTGTATGAGCAAACCACTGCATCTGAAATACCCTGGCAGGATGCTACCAGTGGGATAAACAGTGTAGACCAGCAAAGTGTACTCATGACACAACAACAGGTCCGTCTCTGCCGGGACCCACCAGACGTTATGAGTCACAATAAAGTTTCCACCAGTATCATAGGTGGATGAAGGGAAGGCTCGAATGTACATGGACTAAACTGATGAAGAGCTTGCAGAAGGTTGCATTGAGACAGTAATATGGAGGAATACCGAGACATGCAGAGAGGGAAATGTGTGGAGGTGTGGTATGGCAAGGCTAGCAACTGCAGAATGGATGGATGCTGTGTACGTGGAGCTCGGGGCCGGGGAAAGGGAGCATGGGTATGATATTAAGGTAGAAATATGCAAATTATGCAGAGCTGCAATAGTGTAGTGGGCAGAGCATCCACCTACCGCGCACACATTCTCGATTCGGGTCCCACTGCAGCACATTCCATTTTCTATGTGAAATATGTATATGAAAAATTTTTGACATTGTTTGCTGTATAACCTACTAAATAACATTTAAATGTGAACCGGAGTACTGCATTAAATGCACATGTGAAGTGTCAGTGTCATAATGAATAAGGCACTAGTAAGCAGGTTTAAGCACAAGTAAGCATATATAAGCACTAGTAAGCGTGTGTTAGTGCGTTTGCATGGGGGTAAGCATTGCCTACACAGATTAAGCAAATTAGAAGCTAACTTAGTGTAAGAAACTGTAATTGGAGGTTAACAGTGCTTACCATCGCGCAAGCCCACGCAAACCCATGTACAACTGCTTTAAAGTGCCTTAATTACTCTGTACCCAACTGCCCATGTTCTGCCCAACAACAAAATTAACTCCCTCTGCAAGGCTCGATCTCAAGACCCTGTATACTATAGACACAGAAGTCAACCACTAAGCCATCATAGAAATACAGATGAATGCGGTATCAGCAAACTAATCCTCAACACAGGAAAATCAAACCAAACATGTGAACTGAATCTATGTACAGTGTGAAGTGGTATAACCTGCTACATAACATAAATATGTGAACTGGAGTACTGCAGTAAGCATAGATGTGAGGTGTTATTGTAATAAAGTGTAGAAGTCCCCAGGTCCCTATACAGTGTATGTACACATGAATCACAGATACCAGACACATATATAACCTGTAATGAAGAATAAATCACTGCCAAAAGGCAAATATAGTTGAAATTAACTATTAAGTAATGCTAACTGCAGCACAGGTCAACTTAGTAAGGGTAAGCAATGTGTAAGGGGAGCCAATCCAATCTGCCTAGCGGTATACCCATTTAAGCACTGCCAGCCTTAGGTAAGCAGGTGTGCCCATAGCTTAGCCTTTTCAAACCCGGCCAATCACGGAAAAGTGTGGGTAATTGGCCATATTTAAACCACACAGGTAGGAATAAGTTTCATAACTGGTTGTAGCTTCCTACTGCAGGCAGAATGGTTGGTGTGGGTGAAGGTACTCATTTTAGAGCACAGCGCTGGGGCATCCAGGAGTCAAAAATCATGGTATGGCTCCTGGTAAAACACCATGAGGAGAGACTACTGCAGGGCCAGTACCAGGGCTCACAGTATAAAACAGAGGCCTGGGACAGTCTCGCCCGTGACATCACCAGTGACACAGGTATCCCCCGGACTGGTGAGCATGTCAGGCACCACCATGCTGGCCTGAAGCGGTGGAGGGGGGATGTACTGGAACAGTGGATCCAGGAGTCTCAGCAGATGGCTAATGCCCCAGTATTGAGTAAGTACTCATTCCACTAAGTAGTTAGGAATTGCTTAGCTTGTGTATACTATGGATAGGTATGTCTAAATATCACTGTATTCCTCCGACAGCTGCAGATGAGCAAGCTGCAAACCAGCAAGCCCATCATTCTAGGTTGCAAAGGCTGCATCGTGAGGCAGGTTGGTAATTAGTCTGCATGTACTGTCATAACAAATAAATATAAGAGCCTCAGAAAGTTTTGTACCAGTAGAAATAAATGTGTAATAGTCTGTGAATAAAGGTATAACCCATGGAGTGCTTCTGTTTACTCTTCTGTCATATGTTGGCGAACTGTTGCATACGATAAATAATACTGTTGTAGTTTAAGCAGTGTCACCCACACTGTTTTATGCAGATAAAATGTGTATGAAGTCCTGCATACCAATATTGGAAGCGCCAAGAGGTCAGTCATATTGTACAAGTGAGGGAGACCTAGATAGAAGACAGTAGAAAGTGTTACATCAATTCTCTGATAGCACAGTGTACTGTGATGTTAGCTATAATTTTTGTCACACACAGCAGGGGTTTGAATCCTGGGAGTGCTACTAAGTTGAATGCATAACCATACCCCACAACTGCACAGATTTTGTAACAATGTTCAGATAGAAAGCTGTATGCATAATTACACCCAACAACTGTACAGAATATGCTAGAATGTTCATATTGAAGGTTGTATGCATATTCATACCCCACAACTGTTCCAATCTGTCCAGTATGTCCAGATAAATGGCCCATATCACCAGCCTGGTACCCCATTCCTCTGAAAACTCAGTGTGATGATCCAAGAAATGTAGGCAGCCATCAATGACATATAACTGATAGTCAAACATGTGCACAGTCATAGAATGTATATGAAAACAAACCTGTCATTCTAGCACCTCACCCAAAGTGTATGGTAGCAATTCTCAACATATGTTGCATTAACACCTGCATCCTGTCACGCCTGTATGTAAGACACAGGTCACGTATATAATAATCTATAAACATACCAGTGTACAATATAAGGTGATTGGGTACTGTAATAATACATGTAAGGGAAAGATCACTGCAGTGACTAAGAATGTTGAGAAACTACAAGGATATATTAGTTGTTAATTGAACTCTAACCCCAACCATATGTGCATAATAACCCAATGACACTCCTCGACTGGTATGTGTACACTCCAAACATTTGTTGGGACATATGTTCTAATGGTTTATAAATATTCACATCTGTTTCTATGCATGTGCCATGTTAAAATACACCCATATTGGTGGCCTTTTGCCATCAATGAAACCTGCATGCTCTTGCAATGGCCACTCTTGTTCCACATATGCATGTATTCTGCTTGCTCTGCAACTGTGTTAAATCTGGTGTTTTCGGTTAATGGGAATACCTATGCATGCTGTTATAACTAATCCTGAATGCTGTTGACTGTTACTAACCCATATCTGTCATAAACCTGCTACAACATAGCTCATATGGGAAGGCCGGTCCCAGCGGACCCACCTGACCCACCTCAGCTGGCCATGGCATATAGCTGTTCAGATACTGACAACCATAATAACAGAGTATGCAACTGTGAAACAGTTACACCAATACAGTAGCCTAGAAGGTTTCACAACTGTTGCTGTCCAGGCCAAACCCTTCAGATTGCACAATAGAGAAGACAGACTGGGCCACAGGATACCAAACGACCAACAGTATGTACTACAGGTGTGTAGTTCAGCAGCCTCTGTCTACACTCTGTACAAACTCAGTAGGAGATAAAGATGTTTTGTGATCAAATGGGTTGTAACTGGTACATAACAAGGCATAACTGACACCATCACGAGCACACCGACAAACAAAACAGTCTGTATGGCAGGAGGTAGTAGGCTTGCAGTACCCCAATTCATGTAAGTAATGTCAATATAAGTGAGGTATATGGTACTGTACATCCAGATACATTGCGGCAGCTCACCCCTGATACCCCCACATTTTGTAACAGCCTAGGTCATTTATGGTGCTCCCCACCTAGACTCAATAATACAGGGCCATATACCACTGTTACATACACTGGCCTCTGCAGTGCATAAGGCCACACATGTATTGTGTAGGTGATGCCAACACATATATGGCCCCAGCCCCACTGCATGTGTGGGGGATACAACAGCAGTGTACTAATGGCAGCAATGGCAGTGTGATATACTCACACCCACTACAGAACAACCCCCAACAGCATGACATATGTGTAAAGCTTGGTATGTAGATGGAGGACAGAGGCTGGCACACAGGCACATATGTGGAACACTGTTGCCATACAATAAGTATGGTGATGGTGTCACAGGAGAGTCTGCAACATGCCCTTAGTCAGGGAATTGAGGTTAGAAACAGAAATGGATGTAGCCATGTACTGATAGCACTCAACACACACACTGCCAGTGTAATATCTGACACAGGACCTGTGTGGTGGACGGACAGCACATGATAGGCATACCTCTGTCCAGCAATAGGACAGGCCCACAGTAATGACTGCATTCCAAGGTAAATTAGTATGAACACACACACACACCCTGTAACACCAGTATTATACAAAGCATAACACAACTCTACTCACAGTCTGTCTGTAGTTCCTGATCCTCCTACAAATATGTGGCTGCTCTGAGTGTGCAGGTTTTCCTGTAAGAGATATTGCTACCTGCTGTCTGTAACACTGATGCCCACACACAGGAAGGAAGTCCATCACACAGGAAATGTAATGGGACCACTCCCACATGCTGTAGGGATTTATAGTGGGTTGTTGCCATGCCATGATAGTGGTAATCGGAAGTAGTACACATGTGTAAATATATATATATATATGGCTATCTGGATAAGTATATGTACATATATTCCCACCATATGTCCTGGACATGGAGTGTAGCCCTACCCCAGCCCCTATAGTCCCAAAGTCATAGTGCAAGGGGATGTCAGGTATGTATAGCAGGTATATTACTAGACTATTGCTGCTGTCATTGGGATTGTCTTCACAGACATGGTGTGTGTGGAAGGTGACATCTGCTCATAACATGTGTGCCATTGGCTACTGACAAACATCCTAAGGAAATCATTGTAAAGTACCGCCGCTAGCATGCAATGCCCCTGTGAAGTGCAGCAGAGATATTGTCCAATATATGTGGAACTTTGGACACAGCCTGTACAGTCCAGAGGTATACACATAATCCCTTAGTGCACAACGTGTGTACCAGGCCTGACATTATGGATGCAGACAGCCATGTAGATGGGTATAATACATAACGACTGGTATACATTTGCCACCATAGGTTTTGGATTCACACACTCCTGTCTGGCTTGACACATAATGACTGCTGGTACAGGAGTGCCATGGACACATACTACCCACTAGATATTGACATACATCTGTACAGCATCCCACTGCTCTGTCTGACATACATGACTTTTAAGGAAGGCCCAGCAGCAGTACATCTGGCAAGTATCTGCACATGACATCTCACTGGGTAAGTACACTAGGCTGATAGGCATGTAACAATGCACTGTGCAGGCTACAGGCAGACTGGCTCAACACTGGCCTACATCTCATATGGAGGAATGCTCATGAGCCTGCATATATAGCAGGCTCAACAGCCATGTCACAGCACAGGGTAAGATACACCTGTGTAAAAGTGCATAACCACAATCAATGTGCACATAGCCACATATGTTAAGCTAGCATATTATTACAGTATATGGGCTATCTGTTCTACACCATTCTCATATGTGCCACTCACAGAATGACCCTACTTATATTGGGCTGCTACACAGTTTGGTCTGATGGATGTCTGTGGTATGGGACAAGTGTGTGTATGGTTCTACAAACCTGTACGGCAAAATGGTACCATACAGTGGGGCAACATGTAACATCAGATAGATGGGGAGCTAGAACAATGACATCTACCACAGTCTGTACACAGGCTAATGTACATATTAACAATACACACACTGCCGACATTCGCCATCACTACACAGATCTCAGTACTGTACAAACATCCACGGAATGTCCAGGTTATGTCATGAAATATAACCCCTACTGTACATGACATGTGTAGCAATCTGATATATTACTGGCTTGTTATCAAATATGATGACACTATTTATGGTGTACAGCACATATACACCACTTCATGCACGACATATGTAGAAAGGTTGACAGAGGTGTGGCTGACAACAAATACACAGGGCCAGTATAGACATCTTGCTGTGATAACCTCATAATGTTACCATTGTAATGGGGTTTGTTGCAACATATGACCTATGAGGGATATGAAGTCAGTAACTGTCACGACCTTCACCATCTACAGACTGCAATCCTCACACTAACTTCTGCATTCTACAGATAGATGCACCATGGCTAACACATGAAACCAAATGCACAACACTGCCCAGTCTGCAGATGACCCTATGGATGGGGATTCCTCATATACATGGCACTGACATGGCAGGTATTGAGACATGTATGAAAGGCATATCCAGACTAACACTGTTAAACCAACATTACTCCAAATGCAGTATAGCAGCACTTACAGTCTGTAGTCAGGTCAGGCACATTCCCCTCCTGTTCGTTGCCCTCTTTCCACAGTGTATGTTGTTAGAGGTAAATCCCCAATCCATTTGAGATGCTGTTTCCCAAACAACAGATCTAGTTCCTGCTCACAGTGACTGAAAAGGGCCAACACTACCATGATGTTCCTAGGTAATAGAGTGTGTTTCCATGCATTTTGCTATGGGAATGTTACCACAGTTGTTCCCCATTCAATCATCTAGGGGAGGGCTGCAATTCATGCAGAGGCCATCAGCTGATCATGAGCATCACTTAGAATACACATGCTGCTGCCTAAGCAAAGCAGGTGTGGACCTCCACATGTACCAGAGATGGGGTGGGGGAGGCAGACAGAGGCAAATACATGTCAGCAAGGGGTGGGAGAGTAAAACTGAAGCATGTTTGTGTCACACACCTTCCAGCACAGGGTATCAAACCCCTACAACTATGTAGTGCTATCACAGTTCGATGCAGTTATTGGATGCACCACATGGGTTACCTGCTGTGGAGCACTCAGAACATATATGTGATGGTGGGTGACATCTGCAACAGAGATATGGTAGATATACGGTAGGTGACGTACACGTGCCTGTCTGCATGAACAGGTGCCAGCGTCAACACAGGCACACTCACACAGGGATGCACACACATTGACACACTTGTCAGGGCCAGGAGTGCAACTCATCACTAATGGGATTGCAAAAACACATCAATTTGCAGGTATCACATGCACCACACGGGTCATATGGAGGTCGTATGGGCAAGGAGTATGAGGACGTGTCAGACATCATACAGCATGCTTCAGTATGCCCTGGGGGGTTGTAGTGAGTGTGGATGTGGACATATGCACCATACAACACACACACACAAACACTCTGGGTGCCAGTTCTGACATGCATGGGTGCATGTCTGCAGGGGTGTGTGGTGGTCATCTGTGCCAGCAGGCTGTACAAGGGTAGGCGATGGTTATACCTTGGCATCAGGCCACATGACAATGGTCTGCATTGTGGCTCAAGCCTGTAGTTTTTGCATTTGCCCACACGGGTGGGTATTGCATCCCCCACCCAGTCACCTGGGTGACTATTGTCTGTGGCCAATACTGTGCATCACTTGTCATGTATGTGCTCCTTAGTCCATGACATGGATGGTGTCTTGGATGTGCATACCTACCACATGCATGTACAGTGACGTGCTGCTGTACCTGGGGTGTCTGTCCCATGTTGTAAACACAGATTATCATCAGATGTACCAGTCTTTCCCACCTGTGGCAGGAACTGGTAATGGGCAGCAAGTTTACCCTGCACCTACATTGATAGCATGCTAACAGCATTCCCTGATGTCAGTGTCATCTGTCCGTACAGGGCATGTTGTCAGGCATGGTATGTCGTTGTGAGTCACATGTGAAGGCACCATAGGTGGTGCAGGTGTCCATTGGGGAACATGGTGGAGGTGCAGTGTCTGCATGTACATGCATATTGGACAGATGGGCAGGGTGACATGCCCTCTGTAGCCCACTGCAATCACTTCATAGTTACTATCAGTGTCCAATATGCAATGTACTACCCACATATTGGCTGTTGCCTAGGCATGTGTGTGTGTGTATGACACATGGGTTGAGTCTGGGTAATAGTGGGGTTGCTAACTGTGATTGGCTGGCCTTGATGTCACATGTATGGGTATGGCTTTGCACCCCAGCCTCTCAGCTAATTTACATCTGTTATCCCTGTATGGTTGACATTGTGATATATAGTAGGGCCACCATACAATAAATAACAAAACCCCCTCCACATTGCCCACAGGTGTCAAACACTGACACCCACCTCTACGCAGGATACGAGTTACACACACACACACACACCTGTCATGTCTGGGAGTAGAACCCATATCTAAATAGTTTATTACACTACAGCACTATGCAGTTATAGTACATGCCACGGACATTACTGAAGTACTTTTTCCCCAAATGTGTATTTCACAATGAATGACATGAGCAGGATTACCAAACTAGGGCATGTCAACTGTACTGCGAGTGAAAAGCCTAAAATGCATTGCTCCCTACACAGACAGTGAGACACACACAAAACATCCACAACTGACATGTGTGGGTATTGAACCCCTGGCCAAGGCCTATATCATACTACAGCATGGAGCAATTATAGGTCACACCACAGGGATTACTACAGAGCTTTTTCCACAAAGTTGTATTTCACAATGAATGACATCAGCAGGATTGCCAAAGTAGGGCATTTGAAATGTACTGCGAGTGAGTAGTCTATAATGCATTGCTCCATACACAGACACTGAAACACACACAAAACATCCAGAACTGCCATGGGTGGAGATGGAACCCTAACATAGTTCTAAATCACACTACAGCAGTACACAGTTACAGGACACGCTACAGAGATTACTGAGCTACAACCTTCCCAGAGGTGTATTTCTAGGTGGGTGACATCAGCAGCCTTGCCAAAGTTGAGTATATGAAATGGAAGGACTGTGAGTACCCTAAAAAGCATTGTGCTTTACTCAGTCAAAGACAGACAGAGACACATAGATTCACACACACACACACACACACACACACACACACACACACACACACACACACACACACACACACACACACACACAGTGACCAGGTCTGGGGTTGGAACATGTACCTAACTACATTATTACACTACAGCAGTATACAGTTACAGGACACGCTACGGAGATTACTAAGTTATGATTTTCCCAGAGGTATATTTCTAGGTGAGTGACATCAGCAGCCTTGCCAAAGTTGATTATATGATTTGTACGGAGTGTGAGTAGCCTAAAAAGCATTGTTCTCTATGCAATCAGACACACACATTCACAGTTGGTAAGTCTGGGGTTAGAACAACTACCTAACTACTTTATCACTCTACAGCAGTACACAATTATAGGACATGCTACGAAGATTATTGGGTCATTACTTTCCAACAGGTGTATTTCTAGGTGAGTGACATCAGCAACATTGCCAAGGTTGAGTATATGAATTGTACGGAGTGTGAGTAGCCTACAAAGCATTGCTCTCTATTCAGTCAGACACACACACATTCATACACAAACACAGTTGGCAAGGCTGGGGTTACAACACCTATCTAACTAGTTTATCACACTGTAGCAGTGCACAGTTACAGGATGCGCAGTTTTCCCAGAGGTGTATTTCTAGGTAAGTGACATCAGCAGCCTTGCCAAAGTTGAGTATATGAATTGTACGGAGTGTGAGTAGCCTAAAAAGCATTGCTCTCTACTCAGTCAGATACACACAGAGATTCACACATAGTTGCCAGGTTTGGGGATAGAACATCTACCTACTTACTTTATCACACTACAGCAGTACGCAGCTACAGAATGCGCTATGGAGACTACGGAACTATGACTTTCCTAGAGGTGTCTTTCTAGGTGAGTGACATCAGCAGCCTTGCCAAAGTTGAGTATATGAATTGTATGGAGTGTGAGTAGCCTAAAAAGCATTGCTTTCTTCTCAGTCAGACACACATGCACACACACACACACACACACACACACACACACACACACACACACACACACACACTTGCAAGGTTTTGGGTTAGAACACCTACTTTATTACTTTATCACACTACAGCAGTACACAGTTACAGAACATGCTATGGAGACTACTGGATTATGACTTTCCCAGATGTGTATTTCTAGGTGAGTGACATCAGCAGTCTTGCCAAAGTTGAGTATATGAATTGTACGGAGTGTGATTAGCCTAGAAAATATTGCGCTCTACTCAGTCAGACACACAAAGATTCATACACAAACACACACAGTTGCCAGGTCTGGGGTTAGAACACTTACCTAACTATTTTATCACACTACAGCAGTATGCAGTCACAGAACACACTACGGAGACTACTGGATTATGACTTTCCCAGAGGTGTATTTCTAGGTGAGTGACTTCAGCAGCCTTACCAAAGTTGAATATATGAATTGTACGGAGTGTGAGTAGCCTAAAAAGCATTTCTTTCTACACAGTCAGACACACACACAAACACACAATCGCACAAAATTACCAAGTCTGGGGTTAGAACTACTACCTAACTAGTTTATCACTACAGCAGTATGCAGTTATGGGACACGCCATGGAGATTACTGAGCTACAGCTCTCCCAAAGGTGTATTTCACATTGGATGACCTCAGCAGGCTTGTTATAATGCAGCTATGGGGAGAGCAGTGTGTGCATGGGCCATAATCCATTCATGTAGGGGTCGACATGCCACATGCGGGCACACACAGGGTAATATGTCACAGGTACATGTATACAGCTACTAGATGACTACTTCCTTGTACAGTCATGTTGCACAGCTGGTACATGTACCACATAGTCTGTCTTCCTGACAGATACTGGTGGCTAATATCTGCAGTGAGTGACATCTGCACCTCATGTGTTTGGGGCCCTTTGGCTGTGTGCTGGGTGGGACAGGCCCAGATGACTCCTTGTCGAGGTCACCCTCTTCCACACATCTATGTCGGTCTACCTTTGGCTTATTATAGTGTGTTGTCCTTACATATATGTCTGTATTCCTATCCACTGTATGTGCAAGGCAGGAGTGGTACATACTGACATGTGCCTGTACTAAGAACTGCGACTGCCAGATATGTCTGGTCCACTGGTGTTTGCAGACATGGCCTTCATGTGTTTACGTGTGTGAGCATACCCAATATGACCTTTCCATATGTTATTGACTGACATTTCCATTGCCTTCATTCCTCATTTCCATTGCCTTCATTCCTCTAAGTGTGTGAGCATGCCCAGTATGGCCATCTGTATTACATGTGTGGGTCAAGTCCAGGTAGTTTGTACTGCGGTGCTGACCTTTGTGTTGTACACCGACAGGTAGCATGCTGTGTCTGCAGGGTATCCATCGGTCATTTGGCATTGACTGTTGCTACATTTCTGAATAGCAGGGGGGGGGAGACACCTGACTGTTTCTACATTTCTACACAGAAGTGGGGGGGGGACACCTGACTGTTACTATAAGTGTACGTTGGATGGGGGGGGGCACACCTGACACGTGTACACATTTGCTAGGACTGTACTGGTATGTCAGGTACTCCATTTCAGTCTGTAGTCTTACCTATTGTGCTGGCTAGAGGCATACCAGTGTACTACAGATCTTAGATTTTAATTATCTACATATTATTTTCTGACTTCCTAGCCTTCGCAACTTAATTCCAACTGCCTGGCCTGTTGTAGTCTGTCTGTGTAGGCCTGGGGGAGCGGTTACTCATAGGGCGCATTCAGAGGTCATAGTACAGCATTTGTTTGTGTTTGTCTACACCTGTCCTGCTGGCTGAGACTGTTGTTGGGTATGTGAACCTTCCTGACTGGCATGTGTGGGTCTTATGGACACACATGTCACTCAGCCCATTTCCTGCAGTGGGGTTTATCACCCTGTGTAGTACTGGCTATTATGTGACTCCAGTATGTGTTACAGATGTCATGGTGCCACTATGGGTGTCTACTGCCTGCTGCCTTAACATTCGGCCACCCAATTCCATTGAATGCTCACATCCATACCATAACTACAGGTAACAACACATTATACTCCATTTGGCAATTAGTAGGTTGATTGACTTACCTTGAGGGTGTGCCAGACTTGAGGATGGTGCTGGAGGGCTGCTTATGTCAGATGCACATAGTACACTCCCTATACATGGTTGAGCACAGGTAGTGTCATGTTTGGCATCCCTTTTACTGTCTGTGCGAGCCAGAGAGAGATGTCATTCCCTTGGTCTTTACTGTGTCAGTGCATATGCTATGCGTTGCCTCTTTGCCAAGGCCAAGGCATACTGGCCATGCCTCCTTCTGCCTACTGGGACAGGCTCAGGTTGTTCCTCCTCCGAGTCACTCTGTGCCTGCACAGGCCTTGGCACTGGTGGGGGGCTGTGTGGTCCTGCCCCATGCTGTTCCTGCTGCAGCTGTTTCTGCAGGATCATATTGTGTAGCATAGCATATACCATAACAATTTGGGTACATGTAGCTGGTGAATACTGTAAGGCTCCACCGGATGTGTCCAGACACCGGAACCGTGACCTGAGCATCCCAAACACATGCTCTATTATATGTCTGGCCTGTGCGTGTGCCTCTTTATGGCGTTGTTGTTCAGGTGTGTGTGCATTTCTGATGGGTGTTATCAGCCACAGCTTCAGTGGGTACCCAGCATCCCCCACTAGGTGACCGTAGGGGATATCCACATTGGCAAATCTGTGGTACAGCTGCATCAGATGCCATATGTGTGAATTGTCATAGATTCCTGGGCAGCCAGCACACACATTCATTATAATGCCCTGGGCATCACATACAACCTGGCAGTTGATGGAGGTGATGCCCCTGCGGTTGATGTACACTCTACCCTGCTCACTGGGTGGTGCTTTGAAGCATAAGTGCATGCAGTCTGTAGCACCCACTACCCTAGGGTATTCTGCTATTTGGTGGAAGAGACGCATATTGCTGGTCAACACCTCCCGTGTGTTGAGGAAATATACATGCTCAATGGCATGTGCTGACATGGCATCCAGGAACTGGTGGAATACTCTGGATGCTGATGCCTGTGAGATCCACATGATATCCCCAGTTGTGCTTTGGGAGGTACCTGTGGCTAGTATACCTAGGCCTACACATACCTTGGTATCCATTGGGATGGGTTCCCCTCAGCCAGTTTGGTGTGTCAGGTGTGGCCGGCACAGCTCAACAATTTGCTGTAGGAGGTCTCTGTCCACCCTATAGCGCTCCACTATCTCCAGCTCATGTAGCCCCTGGTAGGTTACCCTGGGTATGTACACTCTTCAATGTCTCCTCACTGTGGGTTGTTCTGCAGCATTCACATCCTCACCACCTTCAGCCTCTTGCACATGTTGCTCTATGTTGCCTGCTGCAGCCCTTCTCATTTTGTAGGTTTGTTTGTTAAAATTTTCCCACTTCTATACACCGGCGGTGTAGAGTGTGGAAAAACCAGAGGGGAAGGTGTTTGCTTAGTTTATAGTAGTGTTCTGGGCTGGGCTGGTCTTCTGCCTGTGTAATTGGCTGATTCTGATACATTTCACCTGTCAGCTCAGCTAGTTCTCTTTGATTACCTTCCTACTGCTGTTTTCCCTTCCCATTGCCTCTCTGTTTAAGCCCATGTGTGCGCCATGCAAACGGAGTGCTCAAATGTGCACAGAGCTGCTATTTCCTGGTTTAACTTCTTTTTTCTTCCTGTAGAACCTGGTGCGCGGCACACACACCCACTTACACTTTGTAAAGAGTCCTAAGCAGGTTTAGACACACCCCTAGCTTAGCTGTGCTAAGCTAGGAGCAATCCCAAGCCACACGGCTCCAATCCACTTACAGTATGCCTGACACCCCCCCCCATGATGTCACCTATATCCTAGTCTTGCACCCAGCTATTTATACTCTTACACTCGTGAGACCTGCCTCACACCCTGGGGAAAACTGGGATTCGCTATCCTTCACCTCATTTGCATAGGATTGCCTGCTAATGCATAGTTACATGTCCCATACTGAGCCTCCCCCTTAGCAACCATTACTCACTGGCCAGGTTGTCTTCTGCCTGCCATTGACTTGCATGGCAGACTACTGCTTTTAGTTAGAATGCTTATTTTAGGTTTATTTTATTATTTTCCCCCAATCCCATTCCTATGCTTAAACAGGCGAGATCGGCAAAAAAAAAAATAAATGTTTTTTTTTTTTTTTTTTTTAAATATTTTGCAATGCCAATGTACTTCTACTTGGCCATTGGCATGCTTCCTCAATGATATGCAGCCTTTATTTAGAGCTGTCATAGCTCTGTTTTGGAGTTTGTAGTACTGTACACAGTTACTAACCGAGTACATTTCTGCATATTACGCTAGTCCTGCACTCCCTGATTCCTGCTTCCTGGATGACAAATTTACCTCATTTGCATGGTTTTCACCTGCAAATGGGGTGATTTGCATACGGGGACTGGGGACATGCAGCACTAGTGTTACAGTGCTCGCGCACGTCAGACGTGCATGTACGTGGTTCACTCGGCCGCCATATTGGCAAAATTTCATCTAACACTAATTGTGCACACCGTGCAAACTTTTGAGAATCCGGGGGGTAGTGTTATACCAGTAGATGGTGTAAACATATTCTTGTCTACAACATCATTCTTACAAACACATACACAAAATACAGTCCTAAACATATTTGGCTTTACAGAACTAATACAACAGCCAGCCAGAACAGATAAATTAAATGGCAAGTAAAGCACACTTGACTAGATGCTAGCAGATAATTTAAATAATATTGTGCAAATAGGAGTACAGCCAGACTTAATATGTAATCATAACCCTTCATAAGCAGTCTGGAATTACTCCAAACCAAGGCAGTTTTCCTCATACAACTTGTTATGGCCAAATTTCTCCTTGTAGTGCTCCATCTTTAAAAACTTTACATATATATTGTAATTGGATGTAAATTAAACATCTTCCCCTTAATGATAGAGTATGTTATGTTAATCAAAACTATGAAAATATTCTTAACTTTTTAACCCCATTCAAAAAAGAAAAAAAAAATAGAAACAAACTCACAGGGCCCTAGTTAACTCTGAAAACAAAGCACATTCTCACCTTTAGGGATAAAACCTGAAAAGAATGGAAAAAAAAAACATCCAACCTCTTCAAAACTACAGCAATATAACACACCCAGAAATCAAGTAAAAAACAAGTACTTAAAAACAAGAAAAAAAATGTAATAATCTTAAGTCTGAAAACAAACAAGTACTAAACAGTTTTGGCATTCTGTCAATGAACTAATAAAAACAGGTAAATAATCTCCATCAAATCCTCTTCAGAATGAAATAAGTTATGTTACAATAGTGCCCACAAGTTAAGCACACACTACATACTTCACTGAGCAGTAATAATATACATACTCAATCAAGACAAATGAACTAAACTGCAGCTCTTTTATCTTATACATGGTCACAAAAGATGGATAAAAAAGATCTGAAAAAAACTAAAGCTAGCTTTTCTAGCTCCAATCTTCAAGAAGAATATTTGTGTATATCAGCCACGTCTACAGCATATTCAGTTAGTATTCTTATAAACAGAATTATACATGCAAAATATCTTGCATCAGTATGGAAGAAATTGCACACAATGCCTAGTTACTGTACATGTGTGTTACAATGACAGAATGATCACATTATTGATAAATAGATCCCTTAATATCATAGTCACAGAGGTTTTTGAAAAATACATTCCCAAACACATTTTTGGACAACCTATAAAAATAATTTAAATTCTCCTACACAACATAGCTGTTGACCATCACACTAAACAAGGTTCCTTACTTACATTTCTATATGATATAGGGAGGAAAAGTCAAGGTGAGGGGGTGCCATGTCTTTATTTTAGGTATCTCTAAAGCTTTTGAGACAGTCTGCCACCAATTACACTTAACAAGACATGCCAACCAAGATTAAGTACATAAAAAATACATTGGTATTAAAGGCAGACATCAAAGTGCATGAGGGGTAGATTGCTGCTGCATTTACTAACCCATACTACTTGGTGATCCTAAGGGATCAAGTTATTAGTTCTTTACTGTTCAATATATTTATCAATGCCATGCATATGATAACAACAAATACAGCACTTGTACAATTTACAGATGGCTCAGCATTAGCACTTGTATAATTCAGATGACATACTGTGCAAATATCAGAATAACTTCAAATCACAATACAAAACACCTGATATACACCAGAAAATGACTAACAAAATCACAATTAATGTTTAATGTTAGGAAAGCAACAGTAGCTCTCTTTAACCCCCAAATATTCCCCCACATTTAATCAGTGTTCAAAATCTCATATTCAACCAAACACGTAACATTTACAACATTACTTGGAGTTACCAAAGATCACAAATTAAGATTTGATCATCATATAGGTCATATCATACACAATGCTAGTAATACATCTGGGAATGCTATGAAAATCAAATTAATTTCCTACATAACAAGCTATGCAAGTAACTGGAAATTAAGTTCCCATTCCTAGTTTGGTGTATGCTTCTCCTGTCTTTATCAATGCTGCATAACTCAACTGCAAAACTATAACAAGGCTATAGTAAAACAACCAAATGTACTGCCAATTTCCCAATTAAAACACATTAGTGCATATCACTACAAAAGTTAAAATGGCTTCAGTTCTAATGCTGCTTTGACCACTCCCCGTATAAAATAGTTCATAATATTCTGTACAAGGCAAACAACAGTGATTTTGAAGTAAATTTTGGGCAAAGTATGATTTATCCAGACAGCTCAGATCTACAACTCAAAAACATCTAAATATCATTAATACTTGCAACCATTATGGACATTTCCTTAGTCGGTCTATGTGCCAAAAAAAAAAAAACAGGAGAACAATGAATGTCAGGCATTACTTTTCCTCTTTTAAAGTTGTATTTTTGCAGAGGCAAGTCCTCTAAACTCCCAAATTTATATGTAGATGTATGTATGTAAACTCCGAGATTGTACCTCAGAAAAAAAGGAATATTTCAAACAACAATTTCAGACCAAGTATTAAATTTTAGTTTTAGCCTTGGAATTTGTAAGGGGTAACATGAAGTGTTTAGTGGGTAAAGCAAGTGATAATTAATGATAAAGGCAGAGCGTACAGAGAATGTGAATAAAAAAAGTTATAAGATGGCAGGGAACAAGGAGAAAGAGAAGCTATTTGCATATTTACAGAAAACAAACATAATGGGAACCAAATGGGGTGATGTGTGAGAAAATTAACCTAATGTAGAGCAGTGTTGATTAAGTGGTAGGACCTGCATTCTGGCATTTGCATTTGTATCACTCAAGCAGATACTGTTTTAACTAGAGCTTGAACTTAGTGTAGTTAGCTTGTTTGATGTGAGAGTGAAGAAGGGATTGCCACAGTTTTGGAGCAAGTAGAGTGAAACTAGAGTCAGAGCTTTGCAGTTAGTAGATGAGGTTTGAAGACTAATGTACCCTGCCTTCTGAGGTTGTAGGTTGGGGTGGTAGTGATAGTTATGATTTTAGGGATGATACGAGAATTGACACCTAAGCTGTCCTATTAGAAAATACACTAAACTTAGCTATGAGCAGCCATAATTACATACACAAACAGCTATGTAATCAGTGCAAATAAACAGTGCTAGTATCCTTGTGTATCCTTGTGACGTTCTGCTCCTGCACTGACGTGTGTAAATAACATTCATGTAAAAGCAATATCTATAATAGTTATTCAACTGTATTATTGTTAGTAACAGTATACAGAATACTGACCGAGCTTTGTTACTGAGGTGTAAAAGTTCATCTGAAATGTGCCTTGGAAGGTAATTTATTTTATAAATGTTGTTCTGAAAATTTGTCACTGCCTCTTGTTCTGGATAGTGGGCGAAAACTCTGGACCAGTTTGCTTACCTGGTTAACAAAGTCAAATAAATAAATACTATCTGGTTAAGTAGCTTCCAAGGAGAAATTGAGAAAATCAAACCCAGCATTACCAGATGAAACTCATTAACAACTTGCAGCCTTAATCCTCTGAACTAAACTGCCCAGGACTCATAAAACTAGAGTATGCATGACTGACATGCTTTTGGGCATTGTTGCTAGCTGTTCTGGAGATTTTTGTCCTGTAGAAATGCTATTAGCCTTCCCCTCAGGATTCACTCCATGACTTTCCAACCCACCTCGGTTAAACTAGCTGGCCTATTGTTCCCAGTTTTTGTCCATCACTTGTATAGCAGGATAATAATTGCTATCACCAGTCCTCTGGTTCCCCTGCCCTAGCCGTGATCTGTGGAAGGTCTCCATTGGGAGTGGGTTTTCCAAAACACCACACAGATTCCTGAAGACTCCAGGTGTTAGCCTGTCCTGTATGCAAGCAACCTGTTCCCTCTGAACCTCCTATATCTCTACCTACCATTCAACAATTTCTGCCCTGCCTCCCTCCCACCACAGCACCCTCCCCTTGGTTTTCTCTTTGAAGAATGGAACATACTACTTATTCAGTATCTCTGCTTTTTCACGTCTTCTCTGACCTCCTCCCAATTTTGATAAGCCTGCCCAATTCTATATTTCCTTCCTTCCTTTATTTCTTTTGTTTTTTTTTCTATTTACCTAAAACAACCCTTACTTCCCTCTTGAGCTGTTTTGCTGACTGCATTTCAGCCTTATCATTCACTGCCTTTAGCACCTCTTTTACCTTTTCACTAGCCTTCTTGTGCTGTCCCTTCTCCAACTCTCCACTGCCTCCTTTCTACTGCTTATAAGCCATATCCTTTGCTTTAGTTACTAGTCTCCCATTCCTATGTAGCCACATTGGCCTAATCTTTTTTTGTTTTTTTCTCTTTTTCTCACCCCATCCATAGCCCTGAGTAATCTATTCCCAACAAATTTGGATAATTTGTTTACTTTATCCATTTGCTTTTAGTCACCTAATTCATCCTTGACCACTTAACTGAGCACAGCATAATAAACATTGCTGCTATCCCACACCATTCTTTGTCTTTTTATTTACATCCCCTTCTCCAGACCACACAATGACGTGATCACTGTTGGCTAATAATGCCATAACCTGTTGAGGCATGACAATGACACCATCTGCATTCTTTGGGATTATGTCTAGATTTCTATCCTTTCTGGTGCAGTCCTGTAACATTTAGCCAAACCCTTCATGGATCATGATTGCAGTCATATCCTCTTCCCTCTTTCCACCCTTGTGCTCAGAATCTCCAGTTCTGCTCCTGGCAGGCTTACACCCCCCATGGGTATTACCATTTTCCTCCTACTCACTCCTTTAATCTTTCTTCCAGTTTCTCATCCTCCTTAGTATAGGGTGGGAGCATTGAAAGTATAAATTTCCAGCTCTTCTTTTCTGTTTGTGGGGAGGTCTTGTTGACTAAAATCCACTCATGCAGCAACTGACAGAAAACAAAAGAAGAGGGTTGTTGCAAATATGGAGACGTGTGGGTAGCATGCTGATGTTAATGTATCCATTGCATTCTGATGGCAGGCAGTCTGACAGCCTCTAAGAGTTGATTTTTGCCATCTAGGTACAGTACCTACCACTTCCAGCCTTCACCATCATGAAAGTATAGAGTGTCTACCAGGTTTGGTCCTCTATGATGCCCCTCCACTGGGCCAGTAATCAAGGAGTCTCAATCCTCACCATGGACACCAGTGAGAGACATTCACTTGGAACAAAAATAGATACACACAGTATTTCCAGATGCAGCTATCTGCACCAAGCACAGTTTCCCTTAAGAGCACACAGGAAACACACTCAGTTTTGGGTCTGGGTTTTCCTCTCTCTCTCTCTCTCTCTCTAGGCCCCAAATAAGACTCACCACTGACACAGCTGTAGAGCATTGTCCTCAGCAGTATGTTGCATGCCAAGTTCTCCATCACATTCTCTGAGAAACCAGTGCTCTGTGTCCCTGGTCCAAGTAACTGACACACACACACACACACACACACACACACACACACACACACACACACACACCTACCTGGGAAAGGCTGGCACAGATTTACCGGCTATGTCCAGAGTATAAGGTAGTTCCACTACCACCAGAGCACTCCATAGCCAACTACTCTAAGGCTCTTACAAAGGTACCCAATTATACTGAGTAAAATTAATACTAATACAAATGGTAGTGTTTGACCAATGCATCAAGGCTTTCATGAGTGGCCAGAGTGTCACCAAATAAATATAAGTACTTTCAAACGTTAAAATATTCTCTAAAAGACCAACCACAATGAAAAGTTTAAACATATTTAATAATAAATAATAAAAGAACATGAAAATACTAAATATCTATTTACAATAAACACCAGAGTTTCAGTCACAGAAAATATTAAAAATAACACAGATGGAAAGATTCACAAAGATGCAGAAAAACAGTACTTAACTAATCTCACTATACTTTCCTGAATGATCTAAAGAATTACTATTCCCTGGTTACTTACTAAAGCAAGGCAAGATGAAGTGGGTGAGGGGTCTTCCTTCTTTGTCAGGTTTCAGAAACAGACTGCCCTGAGACTTCTGTCTCATTTAGTGTTAAAACATTTCAGTGCTGGATTACAGAATTACATCACATAGATCTGGTCTTCTGACTCTGGTTCCCACACTACCTCTTTGCTAGAAACTGAACCAGAATTTAGCACATGTGTGTTACCATACACATAGATAGAACTTTGCAGAGATGTGTTATAGCATCTGGAAGCTATAAAACCATTTTAAAACTTCCACACTTCCAAGGTAGCAATTAGTTCACCACTGAGGACAATACAGTAGGATTTCTAGTCCTTTTTCACAGACTTTTTGTCTCTGGCTGCATTCAGAACTGTAAGATACAATCTTTATGGCTTGAACCAGGTAATTTAATTTCAGACTTTTTTCAAAGTTAACTGGACTGAGATTAAACCCATCTGCACTGGCATTGCTGACCTCACTGAGGTGCTGCCCTGTCATGTTATATGCCTGCAACCCTAGGCTCCACCTTAGTAACTTGGCATTTTTCTGGTTGGCTTGATTTATCCATAGATCCACCTCAGACTACTCCTGCCACCTAATGCAAATATTAGCACAAGGACCGCCCTATCATGGTAAGGTTTCATCATGTATTAGTATTTGACCAATGCAGCAAGGCTTTCAGGAGCAGCCAGAGTGTCACCAAATTAATATAAGTACTCTCAAAGTTTAAATATTCTCTAAAAGACCAGCCACAACGAAAAGTTTAAATATATTTAATAATAAATAATAAAAGAACATAAAATACTAAATATCTATTTACAATAAACACCAGAGTTTCAATCACATGAAATATAAAAATAACACTGATTGAAAGATTCATAAAGAAAAACAATACTTAACTAATCACATTATATTTCCCTGACTGATCTAAAGAATTACTATTCCCTGGTTACTTACTAAAGCAAGGCAAGATGAAGTGGGTGAGTGGTCTTCCTTCTTTGTCAGGTTTCAGAAACAGACTGCCCTGAGACTTCTGTCTCATCTAGTGGTAAAACATTTCAGTGCTGGATTATAGAATGACATCAGATACATTTGGTCATCTGACTCTGGTTCATATACTACCCCTTTTGCTAAAAATGGAACCAGAATTTAGCACATATGTGCTACCATACATACATATAGAGTTTTACTGAGATGTTTTTGTAGCATCTGGAAGCTATAAAACCATTTCAAAGCTTCCATCCTTCCAGGGCAGCAATTTCACTTCTAAGGACAATACAGTAGGATTCCTAGTCTTGATTTTCACAGACATTTTGTCTCTGGCTGCAATCAGAACTGTAAGATACAATCGTTATGGCTTAAACCAGATCATTTAATTCCAGACTATTTTTCAAAGTTAACTGGACTGAGATGCAGCTTTACAAATGATTTTTCAACACAAGCATCTGTACAAATCAGTTTGATATTCATATAACGTATAATTATTTTAAAACTTCAGCTAACTATACTGGCATATGCTACACATCCACTGCCCTACTTCTCCTGGCATAGCCGGCAGTAGCTCCCATCATCACATCCTCTATAGACACAGAAGTTTTTTCCAGAGAAGTGTTATACTTGGGCAGGAAAAAGCATTAGCAAAAAGTTGGAATCATGTGTAGAACAAGGATTCTGGAAATCAATGTGATATACAGCTAGATAGGTGGGAATAGATTAGCCAAGACATTATTACTTTTTGAAATTTGCACATGATCTGTGCATTCATCTTTTAGTTGTCATACTGCATCTCTCTTTTGACATCTTTCACTTTTTTCTGTCCCCTGCTGCTGTCATGAACAGTGTAATGAGCAGAAGATCCCTCTTTCTTCCTTATACATTCTTTCCTCCTTGTTTTCTCTTTGCTGTTGTTATTCTTACATTCTTCATTTTCCTTGATGCCATTCCTTAGTGAGCTTTATATTTTTTTATTTACATTGTTTCTTTTCAGTGGAATACTATCTGTATCACATATTTGATGCCCTTTTCTTAACGTATTTATTTGCTGTAGTTGTGCTCATCTCTGATGATGATGATCATTGCTTCTTTTCTAGGCCTCCACATTTTTACTCTTTGTCCCTACACTAAAATAAACCAGCTACTGGTATGTTCTGCATCTCTTCATTTTGAAAAGTTCACTCTTTCCTTTCCTGATTGTATTTACCTTTGTTAATTATTACTATGTACATTTAATTGCTCTTATATTGTCTGCATCGAGTTACTATAATTTTCCGATTATAATTTGCTTGATACTATTGTGGTATTATTTCTTGCATTGTTTGTATTGCTGCCCTTTATTATACTGTTTTATGATGAAATATGTGTGTGTTTACTTAACTTAAAAAATATATATTTTTATTGTTATTTGCTTGTTTTCAATAGCCAGGTAGGTAGACTGTTCCAAGGACTTTTTTTTCACCATGACATGTGTGAAGACTGGTAGAGATGGGTGAAGGCTGTCAGCCTAGCCAGATAGAATTTTATGCATAATTCTGACATTAGTAAATATAAATGTAAAATACAGGCTTGTGTCTTAAGTGTAAAGAAATGCTCTTTCAACAATGTGGCAACACTGCCATCTGCTGTAAAGAAAACAAAGTCAAGCATTTCACATCTGTTCTTTGAAATTAAAATTATGTCTTGTATGTTCTTTTGATCTAGATAGTGGTGCCGAAGAGGCTAGCTGAACACATTCTTTCTATTGTTTTAACTTAAGGAATAATTACTAGAGTGTACATGTGAAATGTATTTTATTGTTGTAGTTTCCTGAACAGGTGTTAGATTGTTAAATAATGTAGCCTGTTGGCCTGGGAACTCCAAACTAAGAGTCAAAATTATGTAATGTGTATACTGGGAAAAACTAAGTGTCAAAATGATGTAATCTGGGAGGGCCCAGCAAAAATATTTGTTAGTGAGTTTAGAAACTATTGCTCAGAGAGAGAGACTGTAAGCATTTTTGTCTGACTATTCAACTCAGCACTGCCTTGCTCTATACAAATAAGTTACTTTAGAAGTATGTTTTCTTGTAGAAATAGCTAGGACTATAAAGATTAGACTAAGTGTTTTTCTGTTATGTCAGAACTGTACTACAGAATTATTTTAAGATTCTGTGTGATCTCTGAACTCTTGAATGGCACTGTGTTGCAGTAGTATTGTCTTGTGTTTTTAGTATTTATTATTAAATATTTTTAAACCCTTTTCAACTGTGGCTGGTTTGTGTAGAGATAAGTTAAGCTCTAGAGTACATTGCATATTTATAGAGTTTATTGTACAAGGACACTCTAATAAGCCTTGACTGATTAATCATACTTACCAATTGGATAATAATATTGCACAGTAATAATTGGATACCCTTTTAATGGCCTTTGCTAGCTGATAAATATTAGCTGGTGGTGGCAGTAATTACTACGGTATAGTCTGGGCAGAGGGGCACAGCTGCAGAATCTGTGTCAGCCTTTCCCAGGAGTGTCTGTGAAGTTGTATAAATACTTATCTCAAAGTATGTGTGTGTGTGTGTGTGTGTGTGTGTGCGTGTGTGTGTGTGTGTGTGTGTGTGTGTGTGTGCGCGTGTGTGTGTGTGTGTG
Source organism: Protopterus annectens (assembly GCF_019279795.1). NCBI lineage: Eukaryota > Metazoa > Chordata > Ceratodontiformes > Protopteridae > Protopterus > Protopterus annectens. Next base: position 313,164,470 of record NC_056745.1, on the reverse strand, counting down.
TGTGCGTGTGTCAGCTACTTGGGCAGGGACACGAAGCACTGATTGGACAGAGAGGGTACTGGAGGTTAGCTTGCCAGCTAGGCTGAGATCTGGACCCTATAGCTGTGCCAGTGGCCAGTCTTATTGGGGACCTGGGGAGCAAGCGAGCAACCAGCCCCAGACTGACTGTGATCTCTGTGTGCACTTAAGGGAAAATTGTACTTTACTGTGTGTATTTGTTATCCTTTCCTGTTATATGAGACACCCTCTGGTATTAGTGGTGAGGCTTGAGGCTTCTTGATTGCTGGGCCAGGGCACGGGCGTCACAACATACACAAAGGCGAATGAGGAAAGTTGTACTTTATTAGACAGCATAATGTATAATACTTGAAACTCAATAACACAGAGTATTTTATGATGGCTTTATCACAGAATTTTATGTTACATCTTATTTTGGTATAGAGTCTAATGAGTACAGCCAGTCAAGGAAATTGATACTGTTAACAAAATGTAGATACATTTGCATAAACAGGGAATGCAGAAAGAAGTATGAAAATATACATATTTGTGTTTTGTTTTCTTTGATCATTAAGAATAAAAAAATAAATACTTCTAACTACTCAGCTCGGCAGCACTACAGTCCAATAAAGGATACACCCCAGTCACACTTTGCCACACAAATTACACAAAAAAATGAATCCAAATGGTTTTAATGTACAAGATTAAGTGCTTTCATTTCACCACATGAAACTTCATCAGAATCTTATGCTTTCATTTCACTCAATTTTCACTCATTCACAGAATCTGATAAAACAAACATAAAAGTTTCATGTGATGAAACGAAAGTGCTTAATCTTGTACATTAAAACCATTTGGATTCATTTTTTGGCATAATTTTTGTGGTGAAGTGTGACTGGGATGTATCCTTTATTGGACTGTAGTGCTGCCGAGCTGTGTGGTTACAAGTATTATATTTTTTTACTCAGCTGTTCACCGGTTCATGGGTTCAATAAAAAAATAAACCAAGCAATAAAGCAATCAGAGTCACCACTCAGCCTCTTAAAACAAGTAATCTACACTACATAAATGAGGGGATAAGAGCCCAAATAGGGACAATTTAATATTTCTCCTATAAACATAAAATGTTGATAGAATAACAGGGTTTGCATTAGTCTGAATTTTCTGGAGGGTAAGAAGTCTGAAACTCAAATGTTTTCTATTATTTTCTGGCTTCAATCCTTAATAATTTGCCTGAAAACCAAACATGTTATAAGGAACAGAGAGTAAAACTATGAGGCAAAAATCTGGACAATTGAGAGGTATGCACTGATGAATGAAAAAAAATATTTGAATGGACAACATGCATCTGAAAAAATATCTATACCAGAATGTTTATATCTATGTATAAAAAGATAGATAAATGATATGATAATAAGAGAGATAAATATATCATGTTATGATGTGAGACTTTTTTTTTTGCAATGTAAACATCTGAAATTATGTTAAAGTATAAAGGATATGGCTTGTTTCACAGCTATATGCAACCTATGTTTGAGGAACTAAACAAAGACAAAATCAGAATCAGCCTTGTATTACATCTGTATATTGGGCTAAAGAGAAGGCCTGTTAAAGTTGCCTTAGGACTTTCTACAGATATTTGCATTTCAGTAATCCTGACACAAGAGAATCTCATAGAAACTATTCTTTCTTTTTACTGTTTGAAAATAAAAATTTCAGGCAACTTTAAAGAATTTTTACTGTGTTTAACTAAATAGGGGCTAAGCCAATACAGTTTTTATGCCTTTCACTGAAAGGGATTTTATTGAAAGCATTATTGAAGCATTTGTAAATGAAAGGACTCCCTATCTCTTTGTAAACCAGCCTTGATATGATATGATATATGAAATATGATATGATATGACATGATATGATATGCTTTTTCCAGTAATCAGTTCTGAAAACTAAAATAAATTAAGGAATAATTCTCAGTGAACCTTTTCTGTATCAGTACTGAAACTTGCTGCTGTTTGAAAAATGAAGTTCATGCCGAAGCCTGGGAATTAGAGTAGCTAGTCAGTTCTGTTGCTTGGCACAGAGCTTGTTTCTCTGCATGGCTGCAGTAATGAGCTCTGTTCTACACCTGAGTCATTGCCAAACTCAAGTTCATTATCATACCCGCTATCATATTGTCATCACGAACAGTAATTAAGGGCCACTTACTGATAAAAAACAGCAGGAACTGCTAAGGGATGTTAACACTAAAGATGAGCATTTCAGAAACAGATTGCACTTGCAGTGCATATAAATTTCACACTGATATGAGGCACAAGTTACAGCTTCAAGTTTCTTTACTACATCGATATCGTAGGGACAATTGGAGTTTGCTGCATTGCATCACTGTAATCTTTGCTATGTGAAAAATTATTACTCACATACTTAGGGCATGTTATTTTGCTTCTAGCTTAGAAGCCGAATATTGAGACCTATCAGACCTGTCAGTTTAAGCAGATGAATACTGAAACTTGTAGGTGTTCGATGACGACTAATTACGAGCTGTTCTTATCGCAGCACAAAATTCTTAGTGCTTATCACAAACTTTTTGACCTCCTCTACTTGAATCATTACACCCCTCCTGTACTTGAATTAATGCATCTTTTTTTCACCCTGCCTTAAACAACTTCTCATCATGTTCTTTTTCTAACTGTCCCCATCCAGCACTCTACCCCTTTCATGCATCTCCTATATACCTAAGTCATAAACTTTCTAGATGCACCAATTTGGAACAGGCAGCTTAGAGAGAAACAATCCAATACCATGCTCTCTCAGTCATATGCTATTACCGTTGTCCTCGTATACAACACTAATATCTTCCACCCCCTCATACATAATTTTATAACTTACCGCATTACATCTCTTGAATACTTTACAAAACTATACAATATTAAAATCTCCCTTCCTACATAATTTTAACTCCTTACAAACCCTTCTTTACTGAAATATAAGAACACTAATCTTCTTTACAATAATAGTTCTCTTCTGCAGTATCAATTCATTTACTTCTGCAAGATTTTACAGCTGGAACAACCGCGTAGGCACATAACTGATGATGTAAATACTTTACTGCATATACTTGTCTTGTCATTATGTTTGTTTCATCAGAAACATTGTTTTTCTGAGAACTGTCTTGAAATTCACCTGTTAATATAAATGTACTATGGAGCAACATTTTTCCCCAGGGCCTCCACTGAAAATGGGCTCTGCCCAGTCAGACTTTCCTGGTCAACAAAGACAAACAAACAAATAAGTAAGTAAGTAAATAAATTATCACTGCATGACGATAAAAGGAGGGAAAGTGAACACAGAATCTTTCAACACTCATGAAAATGGCACATCAGCTGGTAGGCCACTATCATTCAGAATGCAAGAGATCTGAAAATGATGAAAAAAAAATAAACACATGGTTTTAACAGAGACTATTCAACATTTTGAATCAAATATAATTTCTTTTGAAACAAGGAAGGAAATTAAGATTAAAATTATGTATTGAGATAAACATGAGTAGATATACTTTAAGCTGCTGTGAAGCATTGGTAAGTGAGCCATCAGAGAAATGGAGGGTTGGGATACTAGTAACAGAGGGAGACAATGGTGTTTTGCTCAGGAAGGAGGCAGTAGTAGATGGCACGTTACAAAAGGAAAAAGAAAAAGACTGAGAAGGTGAGATGACTATCCTGGCTTGTGAAAGATATCAACGATTCTGTAAAGGTAGAATTCATAGGTTCATAGGTGTGTACTAGGCTAATGGCCCTGGAGCCTTTACAAGCCAAGCCCATAGGATTACCCTAGCAATGTGCCACCCAACCTTAGTTTCCAGTGCCTCTGTCGAATAGAGCCACTGGAGTAATCCCTGTGGTGAATTTTCTATTTCCCACCTACTCATCAAGATTTCTCTTGAAGATGGCCAGTGAGGTGCTCTGTTTGACATGTATAGGAAGTCTATTCCATAGCATCGGCAGTCTCTGGGTTATGAACCTCTCCAGCACGTTCTGTTGATTGCGGTAATGAGGTTGAAGTCTCTGGAGCATGTGGTGTGGAGGTATTGGGATTTCTTTAGATGTAGCATTTCTAACAGAGCTGGGTCAGACAATGCTTTATAAGTCAAGCAGAGATTGCCTTTAAGTAGGCGATATGAGACAGAGAATAGTTGAAGTTTTTTGAGTCTGTCCATATAGGACAAGTGTTTAAGGCCTCGGATCCTCTTTGTGAAGTACTTTTGCCCCTCCAGTTGTTGCAGGTATTTAGTGAGGTACATGCCAAATGGGGCATTGTACTCGATGATTGGCCTAATGAGGGAAGAGTAGAGGGAGACAATGACCTCTTTCTTCCTGGATGCAAAACCCTTAGTAATGAGATGTGCCACATAGAAGGACTTTCTGAACACAGTGGCAGTGTGGTAATCAAAACAGAGGTTGCTGTCAACCTGTGTTCCCAGATCTCTTATAATGCCTTCTGCGTTCGGTGGACTACCATCGATGTGGTAGTTTATGGGAACTGGGTTTTTCCCAAAGGGGATGATGACACATTTTTTGGCATTGAGCTTAAGGCCATGGTTCTGACAGCAGTTGTTGGTCTCAGTGCGACCTTTCTGTGTGATGTCAACATCACTTGTGGAGTTAATAATGGCTCCCAACTTGCAATCGTCTGCAGACTTTGTCAGCCAGAGTCCCTTCATGTTGGACTGGACTTCTGAAAAGTAGATACCAAACAGGAGAGGACTCAGGATGGATCTCTGTGGGTCTCCACTTGTGACTGGTCTGCAGTCTGACTTGGAGTCAGCTACTTTCACACTGTGGGTTCTATCTGTGAGGCAGTTTGCAACCCACCTAGTTATATAGGGGTTGATGCCTAGCTTAGTGAGTTTTTCTATGATTCCTGAGTGGGGAATGGTATCAAAGGCCTTGGCCAGATCAAGGTAGGCTGTATGAACCAACTTGCCTTCATCCACAGCTCTGGTGACTGACTCAAAGAAGTCGACCAAGCTGAGAAGGCATGATCTGCCTTTCACAAAACCAAACTGTGTGGGATCCAGAGTTTGGAGATTCCCTATATCCTTGTTTATTAGGTCCATGATGATGCATTCCATAGCTTTGCATAGCAGACTTGTCAGGCTAATGGGGCAATAGTTCCCAGGGTCTGTAGTCACTCCTCCTTTGTGGAGAGGGATGACTTTAGCAGTGCGCCATTCAGTAGGGACAAAGGCTGAGGTGAGGCTGTGATTGAACAGGTCACCCAGGTGTGGTGCCAGTTCACTCTGTAATTTATGTAGAACACAGCCAGGGATATTGTCAGGTCCTATAGAAGCTGTACTCTTGGCCTTGGACAGTGCTGTTTTAACCTGTACAGCAGTAATATTGGGTGCCTGGCAATCTACTGGTATTGTGATTGGTCCTTTGGGGGGGGTGAGAGGAGAAAAGTTGGCACTGAATCTGTCGGCCAGTATATTGACAATATCTGTTGGCTCAATTTAGGAGGTCCCATTGTGCTGTAGCTCAGGGCAAATCTGGGTATTGCCATGGAGGTTCTTTACATAACTATAGAAGGCCTTGTGGTTGTCTTTACTAAATGCTGCAATTCTGTTTTCATAGCTAGCTTTAGAGTATTTGATGTGGGATCTCAACTTTTTGTTGAGGCTGATGAGGGAGTTTTTCCAGTTTTAGGACTTCACCTTATTCTACATTAGTTTCCTTCTACTGTTGTAGAGTTTGTTTATGGCATGGGGACCACCAGATTGGCTTCCTTTTTTTGGAGGAGAGCATCTTGGTTCTATTGGGGCAAGATCCATGCATTTGTGTATGTGTTCGTACAGTGCATTGGTGTATGATTCGGCGGTCAAGCAACTATTCTCCATTTGCATGGGTGCTGTGAAGTTAGCCACCTCTGTTCTTAGTATCCCAAAGTTAGCCTTGGAGAAGTTTTTCATGGTGGTTACCTTTATGGGGGGGGGGTGGATTTCTATGGTGATTAGTTTGTGGTCAGATCTAACCAGGAAGGAGTTGACTATTGGTGTAGAGCAATGGTCGCTCATGTTAGTAATGACCAGATCATGGTTGTTGCTACCTCTAGTGGGGGTAAGAATGAGCTGGTCCTGGGCATTGGAATTAATGAATTCCAGGAAATGTTGGGCAAGTGTATTGGTACATGAGTAGTTTTCCTAGTTAACGGAGGGGTAGTTGACATCACCCAGTATGAGTGTGTTAGGTTGGACCCTAGTATTCTCCAGGGTGCTTAGGAATGTGGAGTGAGTGTCTTGGGACATGGTTGGGGACCTATAACAGGCTACTGTGGTATACTTAATACTGAATCGCTGTTGTACCCAATGTTAGCTGCACCTGAAGTATCTCTGATGATTTATGTTAGGCTACCAGTCTGGAGGTGTGTGCATCCTTTATGAATATGGAAACACCACCACCTTTGCAGTTTCGGTCCAAGTTCTGGGGCCAAAAGCTGTGGAATGAGTTATAGCCTGACAGTGCAGGGGTGCTTTCTGCTGCCTTGAACCAGGTCTCTGTTACAGCACAAATGTCAATGTTCTCCATTTTAAGGAGTGCTTCGAGCGAGTGCATTTTGAGATTTAGACTTCTAGGGTTGAGCAGCATGACCTTCAGATTGCATTTGTTTGTAGCTGTTACAGTGGTAATTTGGTCTTTGGAACACCACCTAAAAAAGGAACTATAGGGGTGGAAAGAGCCTTGGCCAGTATCCGGAAGCCCAGGGGTGACAGTTGCAGGCCATCTCTGGCAAAGCATTGAGGTCTGTCAATCATGTCATCCCATGCAGAGAGATACTAGATCCCCTTAGAATGACACCAGAAACTTAGCCAGTTGTTGAAATCAATTATTTTCTGCTTGTACTGTGGTATCATTCTGGGTGATGGTAGGATGCTGCTCAGGGCTAGGGTCATACCCGCCTGGGCTACATAATCCTAGAACTGGTACATGTCTCTTTTCATGTAGTTCAGGAAGGTACATCTCAGGTCATTCACACCCACATGTACAATGACAGAGTCATATTTGTTCCTGTTGTTGAGGGACCTGAGTGCATGCGTTATATGGTAGATCTTGGCACTTGACAGGCACCTGACTTTTACTTTCTCCTTATTTAACCTAGTGAGTGGGACATCAGTGTGCCTCACTATCAAGTCACCTATGACTAGTGTGCTGGGCATACTGTTTTGCCTTAGGGGCTTTGGATGAGTGGCACACTGTTTAGGTGAGTTATGTGTCTCGTGATTAGTGATGTGTTGTGGTGGTCAAGTGTGTTTCTGTAATACATTCATATCTTAAACATAGTATACAGACCATATTGATTACTCTTTGAAATTAGCAAAAATATAAACTTGTTATGCACTTTTCAGACATCTTAAAAGTGCATAACAATTTTACTTATTTGCTGTTCAGAGATGTTTTGTCGTAGTCTCATGCAGCAGGAACAGACACAGCAGCCACTACAGATCATTGCTGGAAGTGTTTCATGACACAGAAATCTGTAATACACTTCTTGACGTCTTCACAAACATACAAAAAGTACGCCAAACATATGACATCTTTAAAAGCTATCAGTTGATCAGAGGTATATGTTGGTTCTGGCCGCTATTTGAGTGCCACTGTTACAAATGTAAGAGCTATAAAATGCTTTTCCCTTTTATGTTTTTTTTTGTATCTTACTGTACATCGAGGCTGCTAAAGCCTTACCCACTACAAATAATTATGACTGTTTTTCTAATCATAACTAATTATGTATTCTCAAAAGTGGATGTCATGTTTCACAATTTGAGCATCACCTGAGACAAATCTCTTGACAGCCATATAAGTTGGTTATAATTGGAGACGCAATCATAATCCACTCTATCCTGCAATTAGGCCTTAGTTTAAATTTTGTCATGGACACCAATACTGGCAAGCTGATGAAAAACTGCCATGATCACCGAATTCTTCACAAGTGTGCATTTTGGATGGTAGGCAAATTGATTTCTATCATACTGGATGACGTTAAACTGCTAGAAGACTAAAACAGGCTCAATTTGCCAGAAAAGTGCAATGAGTCTAAATGCTAAACTTGCAGAAATATATATAAATATGAAGCTTTGTTATAAATTCTTACTTGTAATTGCAAACTGATACTTTTTCTTCCTGCTGCACGGTCTCTACACTAACCATAATGTTTGTGGTTAGACTGAATGCATAGTCCTTTCAAGTTCCTGAATCCACAACTTTAAGGAAACGCTAAAAGCTAATTTGCAATATTTCTTTAAAGGGGCTTTTATACCACTTATGTTTAAGAACCGTTCTTCTCAACTGTCAAGTTTTTGCAAAATGTCTAGACATTGCCCCCTATTTTTTGGTCTGTTCCTCTCAGCATGTTATTTTTCTGGCAAATTGTTAGGAAATCACTGAGGATTGAAGTAAAAAAATAATGACAGACATTTGAGTTTCAAACTTCATACCCTTCAGAAAATTAATGCTAATGAAAAAACTGTTATTCTATCAACTTTTTTTAAATTTGTAAGGGCAGTAGTTAAAAATGCCCCAATTTGTGGGCATTTGCCCCCCCCCCACCATTGTTTATGGATTTGTCTAGATTTCTTGCTCTAAAGAGGTTGATTCTGTTAGCAGTGTCTGTGAAAAATAGGGTAAACTATATTTTATCATCAGTTATGCCAGTGTGTTGCATCTACATCCAAGTAAAAGTTGTAAAATACTTTTGCTTGCTCACATATTTACAGTATTTGGTTACTGCATGATAAATCCAGAGGTATAGACATTTATGAGATAGTTTTGAATGTAAGTACAGATGGGTGCAAGGTCAACTCATAAGTCACTGATACACAAAACAGCTAGCACACCAAAATCAGCTTCCAACTGAAATGCACTGATGAAGGCTTATGGCTGAATCCGGTATGCTGTTTTGATATTCCTATTGTGATGTGGTCCACTGTGCTTTGATCAACATTAAATTTCAATTGATAGCTGATTTTGGTGTGCTGGCTGTTTTGTGTATCAATAGCTTTGAATGTGCCTTTTCATGACTTAGACATCTAGAGGTTTGGGTCTGCTTTTTTACATAATTCATTGGTCATACAGAAGGCAAAAAGACTGCCTCATACACAAGGTATCTCAGTACGAAATTTACCAATGTCATCTTCATTTACTGATTTTATCAAACCTGTCAGCATGGGGTATGTTAGTGCAGCTAATCATTTATGCATGGATAGCAAAGTGGCACTCATTGCTAAAATGAATCAATAAAGATAGTTCATTCTGTTTTATATAGTCAGCTCTGAGCACTACTGAAATATGGAGTCAACCAAGCTTGTACAAATATCCAGGTCTATATCACTTCATCAAAAGCTTAATTTCGCGAATGCCTGCTCATCATACCTTAATCAATGAACACCCTTCCATTGACCATTTACATCATAGAAACTACTTGGGCACCAGAGCAATCCTAACAAACAACACATTACTTTAAACTCACCAAGGTGGGGGGCTTTGCCCTCCACACCCCCCCCTAATTATATATACCAACTCTGAGATCATGCTACAGTGAGGAAAAGGGAAAATTTGTAATGACAGCTAACTAATTCCCTTCCCTAGGAGAAAGTTTTGATGATGTAAAAGTTTAATGAAAGGGTGTTCAACGATTAGGGTTCTATGAATAGGCATTCGCAGAATTAAGCTTTCGATGAAGTGATAGGAACCCCAAATATCTATAAGAGTTCAATTGCAATGTGCTATTATTTGATCTTATTTATTTATTTATTTATTTTACATTTGTTGACTGGGCTAGTCTGGCTGGATGCATGTCCATTTTCAGCAGAGACCCGAGGAGAAAAGCTCCACTATATACTAGTAACTAAAACAACAAAAACAGTACAGTAAGATACAAAATTATAAGCATCTAAAGAACTATTCACATGTAGCATCGTAACAATACAGATGCACTTTAACAAAAATTTAAAATACAATGAGAATTCATAGTCCCATATTCTTTGCAAAAGCAGAAATGGTAAAATTGAAAAAGAGAGAAAAATAGTAACTCACATAAGAGTCTATACAATATTTACAGTACCAGCAGTTATTATGTGTCAGGCTAGACAGGGGTGTGTGACGTCATAACCTATGGTGGCAAATGTATACCAGTCATTATGTGTTATACCCATCTACATGGCTGTCAACATCCATATTGTCAGGCATGGTACACATGTTATGCACTAAGGGGTTATGTGTATACCTCTGGACTCTACAGACTGTGTCAGAATATCCACATATATTGGCCAATATCTCTGCTGCAGTCCACAGGGGCATTACGTGCTAGTAGCGGTACTTTACTGTGATGTCCTTAGGATGTCTGTCAGTAGCCAATGGCACACATGTGATAAGCAGATGTGACCTCCCACACACACCATGTCTGTGAAGACAATCCCAATTACAGTAGCAATAGTCTACTAATATACCTGCTATACATACCTGACATCCCCTTGCACTACGACTTTGGGGCTATAGAGGCCGGGGTACGACTACACTTCATATCCAGGACATATTGCGAAAATATATGTGCATACAATTATCCAGATATCTATATATATGATTACACATGTGTAGTACTTCCAATTACCAGTGTCATGGCAACCACCTACTATAAATCCCTACATTATGTGGGCGTGCTCCATTTACCTTTCATGTGTGATGGACATCCTTCCTGTGTGTGGGCATCAGTGTTGCAGACAGCAGGTAGCAATACCTCTTACAGGAGAACTGGCACACTCAGGCCAGCTACATATTTGTAGGAGGTTCAGGAACTACAGACAGTATGTGAGTAGAGTTGTGTTATGCTTTGTATAGTACTGGTGTTACAGGGTGTGTGTGTACATACTAGTTTACCTTGGAATGCAGTCTGTCTGCATAACTGTCAACTGTGGGCCTATCCTCTTGGTGGCCAAAGGTGTGCCTATCATGTTTTGTCTGTCCACCACACAGCTCCTGTGTCAGATATGTCACTGGCAGTGTGTGTGTTGAGTGCTATACATGGCTACATCCATTTCTGTTTCTAACCTCAATTCCCTGACTAAGGGTATGTTGCAAACTATCCTGTAACAGCAGCAACTTTCTTAGTGTATGGCAACAGTTTTCCACATATGTGCCTGTGTTCTAGCCTCTGTCTTCCACCTACATACCAAGCTTTGCACATATGACATGCTGTTGGGGTTGTTCTGTAGTGGTCTGTGGGTATATCACACTGCCATTGCTGCCATCAATCCACTGCTGTTATATCCTCCACACATACGGTGGGGCTGGGGCCATATATGTGTGGCCTTCACCTACACAATACATGTGTGCCCTTATGCACACCAAAAAACAGTGCATGTAACAGTGGTATATGGCTCTGTATTATTGGGTCCAGGGGTGGAGAAGCAATATAAATGACCTAGGCTGTTACAAAATGTGAGGGTATCAGGGGTGAGCTGTCTTAAGGTATCTGGATGTACAGTACCATATAATTCACCTATATTTACATTTCTTACATAAATTGGGTTAATGCAGGCCTACTGCCTCCTGCCATATAGACTGTTCTGTTTGTCAGTATGCTTATGGTGGTGACAGTTATGCCTTGTTCTGTAACAGTTACATCCCATGTGGTCACCTGATGTCTTTACCACCTAGTGAATTTGCACAGAGTGTAGATAGAGGCAGCTTAACTATACACCTGCATTACATACTGTTGATTGTTTGGTATCCTGTGGCATAATCTGTCTTTACTATTGTACAATTTGAAGGGCTTGGCCTGGACAGCAACAGTTGTGAACCTTTCCAGACTACTGTATTAGTATAAGTGTTTCACAGTTGCATTACTCTGTTTATATGGATGTCAGTGTCTGAACAGCTGTATGACATGGCATATAGAACTGTAATAGTACACAATTAAAGGTTTCCCTTTCTGCAAATCTGTGTGTGGTGTTTTATTCTATGACCTCTCTGTGGGTATATGTTGCAGGCAATGACTGTCATTTGTATGGGTGGCCCATACAATGTCTAGTAGTTCAGGTGTCAACTGCAGACATAGTGGCTGTTCCATATTGTGTGCACCTTCTACATATGTATCTTACTGTACGTATCTCTGCTTGTGTATGTGTAGTCACATGTATATCTCTATATATGTGTGTGTGTGTGTGTGTGTGTGTGTGTGTGTGTGTGTGTGTGTGTGTGTGTGTGTGTGTGTGTCTATATATATATATATATATATATATATATATATATATATATGTGTGTGTGTGTGTGTGTTTGTGTGTGTGTGTGTGTGGTGTGTTTGTGTATATCTGTATCTACATATCTGTGTATCTGTATCCTGGCAATGTTAATAGCTTCCACATTTTACATTTCCTATGGGAGGCAGACTGTACTGCATGATATGTTACCAATATCAGCCTGACATAAAACAGGTGGGATGTAGTACTGTTAACATCTTGTGCCCATGTCATGTCAGGTCCTGGTTATGGGATCTGCAACACTTGGTAGTGTATTGCAGGGTGGACATGTTTGGCTGTGGGGGGTATGCCTATTCATACAAGACGTATAATGTGTGGGTTCTGTCAACCCCATTGATGGTGCATGTGGACATATTCATTTTTGTTAATCTACCA
>NC_056745.1:312766794-312846794 GCF_019279795.1 Protopterus annectens | reverse complement strand
ATAGTTATACAGTGTGCTCCATGTATTGTTTGGCATGTGTACTACATCACAGTGAGAGCTTCCTCGATCATTGATACTTAACTTTGCACTGCTGTACTTTATGTGCACATGGGCATGGATGATGCTTTTCCATCAGTCTCACACAGTGATGTACCATTCATCATAACATATCACTTCTTAATTAAAATATCAATTGCAGATGCTTCAAACAATATCCACTGCTATTGCTAGTGGAAGATGCATGCAATGCCCTGCTATGTGTAAGGAATCCACTCACAATAGTGTGCTGTTTGTATGTGTTATCTGCATGTCCAATATCTATGTCAGCCAAGGATGCTTTAGTCAACTGTACCACATTTGGAGCTCTCACATATTTGATAAGCCATACAGTACGATTGTTTGCGATGTAAACACATTAAGCTTGTGTGAAACATCTTTCTGTGTTGCACCCAGGAAATACACAGCTCAGTGACAACACTGATGGCAAAGGTTCATAGGTTCATAAGTAGGTACTAGGCTATCAGCCCAAGGGCCTATGTAAGCCTAGCCAACTAGGTTCCCTGGCTTACGCCACCCAAGAAAGTTATTTTCCTATGCCCCTGTTGAGCAGTGCCACAGAAGTGATCCCAGGGGTGTATTTCCTATTTCCCATCCAATCAAGATTTTTCTTGAAGAGTGCTAATGAGGAACTATGCTTGATGTAGATGGGTAGCTTGTTCCAGAGTATCGGAGGTCTCTGGGACAGGAATCTATCCCTCCAGCATATCCTGTTTATTGTGGTGACAAGGTTTAGGTCCCTAGAGCATGTAGGTATAGAGGTATAGATTAGGTATAGATTAGTACTAAGCTAGCTGCTCTTGTGAGCCATTTTAAGCTTAGTCAATTATCCCTTGTAAGACTCAAACCCTGCACCTTGTGTTTGTATGGCTGCTTGGAGGGATTGAGATTTCTTTAGGTGTAGCATGTCCAAAAGCTCTGAGAATGACATAGCTTTATATGTTAGGCAGAGATCACCTTGGAGTAGGCGATATGCTAAAGAGTAAAGCTGGAGTTTTTTGAGATGGTCAGTGTAGGGAATCTTTTTGAGGCCAGTAATCCTCTTTGTGAGGTACTTCTGTGGCCTTTCCAGCTGCTGCAGATGTCTTGTGAAGTACATTCCAAAAGGGGCATTGTACTCTGTAATGGGTCTAATGAGTGTCAAGTAGAGGGGAACAATGACCTATTTTTTCCTGGATGAGAACCATTTTGTGATGAGATGTGCCACATAGAAGGATTTCCTGAGCACTCTGGCGATGTGATTATCAAAGGAGAGACTACTGTCCACCTGGGTCTCAAGGTCTCTTATCACACATTCGGCATTAAGTAGACTGCCGCCTATGTGGTAGTTCATAGGTACAGAGTGTTTACCAAAGGGGATGTCAATTCAATTTTTGGCATTGAGCTTGAGGCCATGGCTGTGACACCAGGCATTTGTCTCACTGAGGCCCTTCTGTAGGATGTCCACATCATTTGAGGACTTGACTATGGCTCCAAGTTTGCAGTCATCTGTGAACTTCATTAGCCAAAGGCCTTCTGTGTTAGCCTGTACTTCAGAGAAGTATATACCAAACAGGAGAGGTCCCAGGACTGAACCCTGTGGTACTCCACTTGTCACTGGTTTGAAGTCATATTTGGAGTCTGCAACTTTTACAGTGTGGTTTCTGTCAGTGAGCCAGTTGGCAACCCATCTTTTGACGTAGGGATTTATACCTAGTTTAGTGAGTTTAGCTATAATTCCAGAATGGGGGATGGTGTTGAAAGCCTTGGTGAGGTCAAGATAGGCTGTGTGAACCATTTTACCCACGTCTACAGCTTTGGTGACTGCCTCAAAGAAGTCAATCAGATTCAGGAGGCATGATCTGCCTTTCACAAACCCGAACTGGGTGGGGTCCAGAGTTTGGAGGTTACCAATGTCTTTGTTTATGAATTCCATAATGATACATTCCATGGCCTTACAGACCAAGTTCTAGGCTTAAGGGCAATAGTTCCTGGGATCAGTGGTGGCTCCCCCTTTGTGGAGTGGGATAACTGTTGCTGTGCACCATTCAGTGGGCAGAAAGCCTGACGTGAGTCTATGATTGAACATGGTGCTTAGGTGCGGAGCCAGTTCGTTCCGAAGTTCATGTAAAACGCAGCCTGGAATGTTGTCCAGTCTCATGGATGCTGTGTTTTTGTCTTTAGAGAGTGCAGGTTTTACCTGCGTATTTGTGATTACAGGGACTCTGCACTCTTCCTATATAGATATGGGCTCTTTAGGGGGTGAGAGGGGAGTAATGTTAGCACCGAACCTATCTGCCAGGATGTTGGCAATATCGGTTGGTTCTGTAATTTTCATGCCATTGTGCTGTAACTGGGTGTTGCCATTGAGATTCTTGACATAGCTATAGAATGCTTTGTGGTTGTACCTAGAATCAGTGGCGATTTTGTTTTCATAGCTAGATTTGGAGGATCTTATAAGGGATCTCAGCTTCTTACCAGGGAGATCTTCCACTCATGGGATTTTACTCTCTTTTGCAACAGTTTTGTCCTTCTGTTGTAGAGTTTGTTTATGGCAGGGGACCATCAGATTGGCTTCCTTTTTTTGGAGGATAGCATCTTGGTTCTGTTTGGGATAGCATGATCCATGCACTCATGTAAGTGCTTATAGAGTGCATTTGTGTAGAATTCAGCAGTTGTAGCTGTATTGTCCATATGTATGGCTGTCATGAAGTTCGCCACTTCTGTCTTAAGAAGCATGAAGCTGGCTTTGGAGAAATGTTTTACCGTGGTTTCCTTAATGGGGGATGGGGGCGGGATGTGGATATCTAGGGTGATTAGCTTATGGTCAGATATGACCAACGAGGAGATGACTTTAGGTGTGGAACACTGGTCACTCATGTTGGTAATGACTGGGTCTAGGATATTGTTGCCCCTGGTGGGTGTGTGGATAAGCTGATCCAGGGCATTGGAATTTATGAATTCCAGAAAGAGTTGAGTGAAGGAGTTGGTACATGAGTAGTTTTCCTAGTCAATGGTGGGGTAGTTGAAATCACCCATTATTAGGGTGTTTGGATGAACCCTAATATTTTCCAGCATATCATGAAAAGAGGAGTGGAAATCCTGGGGCATGATGGGGGGACATATGTAGCAAGCTACAATCTGGATTGCAGTTTTGACCAGAGTTAGTTGCACTTGGATAACCTCAGATGCATTATGTTGAGCAACTAGCCTGGATGTGTGGATATCCTTAATGAATATAGACACACCTCTGCCTTTGGTGTTCTGGTCCAGGTTAGGTGGCTGAAAAGTGTGGTATGAGTTATAGCCTCGTAATGCAGGGGTGCTCTCTGGAGCCTTGAACCAGGTCTCAGTCCCTGCACAGATATCAATGTTCTCCATTTTAAGAAGTGCCTCAAGGGACTGCATTTTGAGATTTAGACTTCTAGCATTGAGTAGCATCACTCTCACTTTTTGCTTGCCTGTTCCTGTTATGGTGGTAAATTTTTCATTTGAACCTTCCCTAAAAAGGGCACTATAGGGGCAGCAAGAGCTTTAGCCAGTATCCGGAATCCCATGGGTGACAGGTGCAGGCCATCTCTGGCAAAGCATCATGGTCTGTCGACCATGTCGTCCCAGGCAAAAGATACTGGATCCTCTTAGAATGACACCAGAAGCTTAGACAATTGTTGAAGTCATTAATTTTGTCCTTGTACTGCGGTATCATTCTGGGTGATGGCAGGATGTGACTCAGGGTTAGGGTCATACCTGCCTGGGCTACAAGATTAGAAATGCCTTCCATGTCTATTTTCATGTAGTCCAGAGAGGTATGTCTCAGGTCATTCACACCAACATGGACAATGACAGAGTCATATTTGTACTTGTTGTGGAGTGACCTGGGTACATGGGTTATGTGGTGGATCCCGGCACCTGACAGGCAGCTGACAGTAACCTTCTCCTTGTTTATCCTGGTGAGTGAGACATCAGTGTGCCTGACTATAGAGTCACCTATGACTAGTGTACTGGGTATGTTATTTTGCCTTATGGGCTGTGGTTGAGTGGCACACTGAGTCTGTGGGCTATGTGTCATTTGGGTTGTACTGAGGGGTGGAGATTGCTTGCGTTTCTGCTTTGGAGGTCTCTGTTGCTTGAGCAGATTATTATTGAGAGCCTCCATAAATGTTTTTGTGCTTCTGTGTGTGGATTTTGGTGGTGTAGGTTTAGTGAGACTATGTTATGAGTGCGGTGTGGTGCAAGTGTTTACCTTCTCCTCTTGACTGTCAAGTTCAGTCTTGGTTGGAGAGAGCTTTACCTCCAGTTTGGCTTGATAAGTGCATCTTTCACAGGTTGTAGGGTTGGGTGGTAGGAGGAGAGGGTTGTCTGTGTACATGAGGCAATTGTTATATTGCCCCAACATGCCCAGATTCATCAGATAGACAATAGAGAACACTGGGAGCTGACACTTGGATATGCCTGAATAAAACATTATTTTCCTCTACACAAGTGAGAAAAGTGAGTACAAGAGCTGTTTTTCTCTAAGCAAGTGAGGAAAGTAAGTACAAAAACTGTTCTCCTGTAGGTAATGAGGAAGGATGAGTGCTATAGTAATTTGTAGCTTATCCAGTGCTTACAACAAGTTCTGAACAAGTGCTGAGCATGAATAAGCAAATTCAAGTGCTAAAACTAAGAATATGTATCTGAACTAGACTAGTTACAGGAAAGAAACAAGTGCAAATGCGGGCTTTTAAATCAGAAGGTTGAGAGAGATGGAAAAACTGCCCAAAAGGCCAATAACTACAATTTCTGGGCTAGAACCACTCCTTATGTGGTAGATAGGCTACCTAGTGCTTACCACTCCCACTAATAAGCTAGAAGACTTCCCTCCAACACAGAAAGGCTTGGGGGCCTCAGGAGCTTACAAACAATACTGGATACAGCAAGTCTGTATCTGGACTAGACTAGTTACAGAAAGGGGGGGGGGGATAAGTGCAAATGCGGGATTTTAAATCAGGAAGTTGAGAGAGATGGAAAAACTGCCCAAACAGCCAATAACTACAATTTCTGGGCCAGAAACCACTCCTTATGTAGTAGATAGGTTACCTAGTGCTTACCACTCCCACTGATAAGCTAGCAGGCTTCCCTCCAGCACAGACAGGCTTGGGGGGCTCAGAAGTTTAAGCACAGTCCCGGATATAGCAAATCTGTATCTGGACTAGACTAGTTACAGGAAAGGCAGGAAACAAGCATACTTTTTTGTTACAGTTAAGCAGAACGTTTTGTAAAGGAAAGGGAGAGAGGAGAAGCAGAAGATAATTCAAGATTAGGAAACTAAGTGGGTTGGCCTTCTCAAATGTTCTTTTTGTATTAGGTAAAATGAGCTAATGACACTTGACTGGGAAGCATGCCCCAGATCAAATTTACAGTAGGGGTGGACAACTGCAAAGCCACCAAGTATAACAGCAAGACACCAACAAGGAGGGAGGGTGGGGAACAATACTAAAGCTACTAGCCTACACTCTTTTAGATGGTAAACACTACAGAAATGTTTATCACAGCAGAAGAACAGCAGTGAGACACAAAATTAAAGTTTTAAACAGATAAAGGAGCAAGGAGACTCTACAGAATGCTTTTAACTGCAAAGAAATCAGTTATATGATACACTCCTTGGCAGGAAATCAGAACAAACAAATAGGTGTTTAACAAGTAGAGAAAATTTCCGTTTGATTCTTGCAGATGGGGATTGTGGTTTATGTGTCATACAAGCCTTTCAACTGGCCAGGATTGCCTCTGATTTCAACTTCAGGTCTAACACTGTCCCTCTTAATCCCTCCAAAAGAGTGGTCATTTTTGGAAGGGGTGGTGAATTCCCCTTATAGAAAACTGACAACCATTACAATTGCACATGTTTGCTCCTGTAGAACATTTATAATAAGTTACACTGACATGTTCTGAGAATGCCACAGATTAACAACAGTAATATTTTTAAAGTGTCCATGATCGTGCCTGTTTCTGTCTACATTTGTCAAGGAGTTGCTATGTGTCCATGGCTAGTTGAGAGGTATGGTGATATATCAGTCATATTCAAGCAAATCATTTTGCAGATCTTGAGAGTATGCACATACCTCCTATTGGATATACCATCCTTTCTAAATGCTCTCTCCAGTGAGCATGTCATTAATGTTTATATCACAAACTTTATTTAGCATTTTCGTCCATTAAACTGGACTTCTTCCAGTTTAAGTAATGCTGTATTTTAATGATGTGATAAATTTGCAACCAGTGCTGATGGGGAAATTGGATAAATATTTTTAAAATACCTATATTGCTTTGAAGGATTTTTATGCATATATTGTTACTTGATCGTATGTTTTTAATAACTTTTTATGAATGCGTTTTGTAATTTTAAGGGTTTGAATAGTAATTGATGTGTAATTATGGGATCTTAATTGTTTTCTACAGGTATAAAAGGAGGGAGTGTGACTATTATTTAATTCTAAAGAAGTCAAGTTTGATGGATGAAAGTGCTAAATTCAGTGTGTTTCACAAAAGTGTGTTATTAAAAACATCTGAATTTTACATTGAGTCTGTGGAGTCCTTGGAGTCCATTGGCTGGGTGTAAATTTGAACTCTAGTTTTATCTATTCTTAATCAATGTTTTCATATTATGCCTAATTTTATATAATTAGCCACATGCCGGTGCGAACCTTGGCTCTAGATGATTGTCACTGCTAAAGAGACAGCCTTACCCAATGCGTAAAAATGGGAAAAAGCGGTTATGGATGCATGGATCTATGTTGTATCTATTCTTACCCAATGTTTTCACATTATGTTAATTTGGTATAATTATTTAAACTGTTGATGTGTAGATGCATCTGTATTATTTTTGAAGACTGTAAAATTATTATCATTTTTTGTAATACTTTGGAGCTTTTCTCCCCAGGTCCCCACTGAGAATGGGCACCTACCCAGTCAGACTTTTCCAGTAATCAAATGCCAATAAATAAATAAAAAACAATCACACCTGCTCAGCCTCCAACACCGTCATGTCAAAGTTTATTCATCAGTGGGAGGAAATCTCTCAGTATATCCTTCTATTATAACAATATTGAAATGAAGTATATTCCATAGGCATGGCCAAGGAGGATCAGTGTTTTATGAGTTGCCCCTGGCCACCCTAAGAGGCTATAGACATGGACTGCAGTGCACTCTACATAAATTTCATGAACTAAACCATGTACAACATTTATTTTACACATGTACTAACAAGTCCCATAAAAGGGCAAAACATTTTATTTCTGCACCTAGTCAGATCTAGCTTATAGGCATAAATATGTCAATACATTTGTATATGTCATGTGCAGTCAAAACCAGTTTGCTGGAGCACCAGTATACCCTTAACAGCTATTTGTATATATCCCATAATGCATTCATCAAGAGAAGTTTGCAACTGATTTTTAACATCTGATAGTTTGTTTGGCCAGGGTCTTTCTGGTTTGATCCTACATGCAGCTACTATGGGACCTTGTTTTCTTTTTTGATTTTTACCTTATTTGGGAACCACCACTAACAACAGACATCAGGCTTTTCATAAGCTGTGTGTTTCAAAGCATAGCTGCAATTCCATTTATGCTATATTAGCAAGCCTAAAAAAAAAGGTAAAATCATAGCTGTAGTTATTTTATTGGTTAGAAGGTAAGAATATAGACTTAGAGAGTATTACGCTTTCACAGTCCAATGTGTTGGAGCACTTGTCAGTTTAAAGGGTATCTCGCATATCTTCGGTGACGATTTCATTAAGGGAGGTTTGTAGAAATCATCAAATGCATGTGTGTATGTGTGTGTTTGTGAACAACATATGTATAAAGCATGGAAATATCTGTCAGGTCACTATGTTTACTTGACATATCATTATAAAACAGAAAAAAATAAGTTGGTAGAAAGGATGAAGAATTAATCATTTTGTAAATGAGAATTAACTAAAAATGAGTGGCTAACAGTAACTGAAGGAGCTTAAAAGAGAAACAAAATATTTAGACTAGATAAGAAAAGGGAGACGTGTTTAAAGAAAAACTCAGACAAGTAAAGTGCATGCAGTAAACAGCATAAGAATGATCCATCGAAATAGAAAGCAACTATTTTGCAGCCTGATGCACATTGGTTCATTGTCATATGACCACAGCATTTGATATAAAATCTCACTCTTCCCTTCTAATCAGGTGCTGTGGCAACAATTTTTATTAATCCATTTGTTTATTTAACTATTTGTTAAATTGGTAATTGAGTCAGCTAACTGCCATTGTCATCCATGACCTGAGCTGTCTCAGAAACACTGAGATGAAAAAAAAATATATAAAATAAAATATAAATGCAGAATATAACAACAGCATTATATTCAATATTTACAAAAGGACACAACTATAGCAGCTGCAGAGAGTAATCCATTAAATGTAACAGTAGACTAGGAATATGCATTGGTAATGATTATTTCATTTTCGTGTACAAATACTTGAGCTGTTATCATGCTACATTTATAAGACAGGCAGAGAATATTGATTAGCAAGCAGGTTAATCCAGGAAACTGTCTATATAGCATCTCTAAAGCAGCTGCATTCATATTATTTGAAAAGAAAATCATTAAGTTTATTTTGAAAGGTTAGAAGAGTCTGTTGCTGTGTAACGTCCATGGAAAGAATGTTCCGGCAGGCTGAAGCTAATGTGCAAAAAGGCTTTTCTCTAATAGTTTTATATTAATGAAGTCTTTTTATAAGTTAAGACATTGTCATTGAGAGTCCTAAGACCATATGAGGTGGTTCTTGTGGAAAGCATTGTAGATAAAGGAAAACATATTAAGTAGATGATTTAATTTGAAAAAGAAAGTTAAACAGAGTTGTACTGCCCAGGCCCTGCATTTAATGGATATCCATTTTGTGCTCAGCAAAAGTAAGCAGCAATGGGTTATGGACTCAGCTAAAAAATAAAATAGCATATTTTGTTTACATTGTTTTAGAGTATGGTTTTGTTTACAGAGGAATTTAAAGATATACTAGGCAGGGCATATTCTGATTTTAAAGACATGACAGCACATCTTGTATAGTTCAAACAGGTTTACTATCAAAATGTAGAAAATCCAAACAATGTGTCACTTTTTGATCAAATTCATTATCTGAATTTGTTAATACAGAATTACCAAAATGTTAAAAATGCTAACCATGGAATTGTCATTCAAACACCGGAAGTTCCAATGTCGAAATTCCATGTTACTACTAATGTTTTTGCAGGGGTCCAAGTCCCCCTGCACCCCTCACATCCTTTGCATATTATATAGTCCAACTCTGAGATCGCACTACAGTGAGGAAAAGGGTATATTTCCCAAATCCCACTGTAGTGCAATCTGTTATCAGAATGCTGATCCCATATTACAGAATGTACACAACCATTCGCTAAAGAGGATTTGAACATTTCTGGATCGGCATTACGGAAAATGGAAAACATGCATTCAGCCATCCCAGTTTCATGTAAGTACTGTTCCATGTTTTGATAGTAAACCATTCAAGCAGGCATAGATGTACTGTAATTCAATATGTCAGAATGGGTGAGGGAGAGGGAATCCACAGAGGTATTCAGGATGACATGAGATAGATACAGAAAGTGTAAGCGGAAAAGGTAGGGAGACAGAATATATAAGATTAGTCTTCCCACCTACCATTGCAATATAATATCATTTCTTAGTCTATCTATTCTAAACTACAGATGTGATATATAGTTGCAAAACATACTTTGTACACTATCCTGTGAAAAAAAGAAAAGCACTCCAGAAATAAAAAAAAGGATTTTATGAGCTGCACTTTCATGCAGAGACATATCCAGAGAAACCCCTTTCAAATACATTAGCAGCACAGCCAAGCAAAATGTTCAGTAATTCCCACTTCCCAGATCCAAATAACAAACAAATGTGTGCTTCAGAAACCTTGCTAAATGTGGCATTCTAGCATGAGGGCAGTTACTTTGATGTGAAGCAACTACTTTTTGCCCCTCTGGGTCAGTGAATGAGTTAGCAAATTTCTCAAATGAACAGACAAAACCTAAGTGGACATTCCTTCATAGTAATCTGATTATGTTTTCTATCATATGATACCATATTTTTTCAGTTTGCAGTACATTTTTATGCAAATGCAATCATGTTTAGCTAAAACATTTGCCTTATGAATTTCAACCATACATGTATTTAACTTAACTTTTATAAGTAAAACTGTGGCATTTTCATAATGTAAATATATAAATGTAATATATAAATATTAAGGCCACTGGTTTAGAATTATTAAGATAGCAAAATTCCATTTTCATTAGCAAAGAATTTCAAGAATTATACCATCATTGGTTATTGTGCCATTCCAGTCAATACAGTGCTTCCACTGTAATTTAATTGCAACTTTATATCAGCAAAAGTAACATAAATTTTAAATATAGAACAATAAATAAAACACACTGGCAGTCTTGCAAATAGTAACCAAAAGAACAGGTGCATATTCTGCTGAAAAAAAATATCTAATCTGAAATGTCAAATGCATTAAAATTTCTTACTCTTACCACTCTGCAGATAACAAAAGTCCTAGTATTTGTCCAGCTATTCCAAAAAATGGAAAAGAGTGGACCTGACAATTATCAATAGCCAGACTAAACTGTAAATTGAAAAGAAATGCCATGCACCACTGATGCTGTAAATACAGCAACACTGAGAAGACAAGTTGTCTTGGCAATTGTTAAGATTAAACCTCACAATGCATAGATCACAGAGGTTGTGGCCAGGGATGAAATGAGTGACATTAAGTTTCAGAAGCACTATCATTGCTAAGGCTGACATGCAAGTAACCACTAAATGCATGCAGTTCCCGATTCCACGCAGTAGAGAAATCTTAAACACACAGTCTAGTTGGAATGTAGCCAGTCATGCAGTAAAAAACAATCAACGTTATGTGCTAGTGTTTATAGTTGTGTACTTTACTATACGCTTGCCATTAATGGTATTCATTGCTGATTTTGTATACACACACATTGTCATGAAGTTCTATGTGGTCCAAACCTATCAGCAATGCAATAACCGCTTATTCCTAGTTTCATTTTTTTTTTCTAACCCTAAATGTCTTCATGGAGGCAGACATTCTGCCATGATCTTGTTTTCTTGGAAAGCTAATTATCACCCACTCTGCACTGTGAAGGCACAGCTGATGAGCATATAGTGTACGTCTCTACTGTCAGATCATGTTTCCTTTCACTTAGAATGGAACTAGCATGAAATACAGGAGTGTCGGTGACTAATTTGCTGTGACTCTTACAAATTTATTTTCCTACATATGTGTTATACACTCTTTAAAAAGTTCTTAGTGAGATGAGAGCAAATAGCTAAGCTAACATACTTTCTTAAAAATTGAAATTTGAGTTTCAGGTATGTTCTGAGGTACTCCTTCTGTACCTCACTTGCCTAGGGTTAGATAGATTATTATATTTCTTGCCTTTGAAAATCTCAGTTGATTAAGCAAGTGTAAATGGCATTGCATATCAAAAAGATCATTGTATGAGGTCCTGCTAGCAAAATTGTTCATTTCTACTCTTAACTTATATCTTCTTTTTCACAGCGGTTTTATGGTAATTTAGACAATGCAATTATCAGTCCAGAATATATACAAATAAGAGTATCCCTAGAAGTTTGCCCTGTAACATATACATTTTCAACTGCATACTTGGTACTTTTACAAATATATTTGCACAGTATCAGTTATTTAGCATCATATGATCTGTTATTTCATACAAAGCTTTACATAAAAAAAAGTTTATGTGTGCTTCTTCTAAGTGACTTCATCAGTAAGTTATGACCTAGCCATCTACAACCTATAACCATTACTTTAATTTACACATATTACCAGATGTTTAGTTATGTATTATTTTGAGGGTATACATAACAAAGACATAGCAGGTTTATAGTCCTAAAAGAAGGAAAGAATACAAACATAAATTACAATAGAGCTGTGTATCCTTAGAGTCTGAACAGTTTTACAACTTTAGTGAAAGTAAATAACAAAAGAAAACTGCAGATAGATTGCTATTTGCATTTTCCTTTGTAAGAAACTTTCAGATGTGCTAAGCAAAAATGATGCAAGAGCAATGATGACAAATTACTAAAGGAAGTATCATGAGATTTCTTTCAGCCCCAACATGATTTGCACTGAGGAAACTAACTAGGATAGAGATGCTACAGAGGGTAAGAAACTGCTTAGCCATGCTTTTTAGTATGGAAGTAAGGGGACCGCTCTATAGGGGGGAGGGAAATACACTCTGGGGAAAGGAATTATTGTGCTTATAGCATATTTGTCTTTTAACAATGAATATCCTTAACATGCAGCATACTACAAAGTGACCCCATGAATATTGCCTTGGGTCACTGTATCACGATGATGTAAAATGTATCCATTACAGAGTGCAACCAAAAAGGCTAAGCAAAGTTTTTGTGCATTAGAGTCCTTTTATGGCTGATCATTTATCATAGAAATATGCTACAACTAATTAGACAGGTTGTTTGAGTAATACTATATGTTATGTAACTGATTATTTATCCTATCCATATGCCATACCTAATTAAAGAAGTTATTAGTGGTGGTGCTGCGGTAGCATTTTCGCCTCACAGTTAGACGTTGCCTGTTCGATTCTCAGTTAGATCGTCTTCTGTGTGGTGACATGCGTGAATGGGCATTCCTTCATTGAAGGTTGTGCATTAGGCCTGGCAAGCAAACACGTAAAAACTCTACTGCCAATCATTAGCAGACCAGAGTTCCGCTGTGGCGACCCCTAACCGGGAAAAGCCAAAAGACACAAACATTAGAGTCATACAGGTTAAATAACTATAGTCCTAACAAGAGACAGTTGAATGAATTATTAATACCAGCTAAATAGATAGCAATATTAAATAAAATAGAATACAAAAATCATGTTTCCACCTTCTGAACATTGCTACTATTTAGTACATATATCTTCCTTTCCCCGATACCGCCACTCTAGATACGAGTCCATGAATGCAGACTGAATGATTCAAGCTAATCTTCAAATGTCACATAGAAACAACATGGACTGAATAGTATGACTAAATACTCATTTATTTATTTATTTATTTATTTCACATTTGTTAACCGGGTTAGTCCAACTGGGCAGCAGCCCTTTTTCAGTGAAGGCCAAAGGAGAAAAGCTCCAAGAATTACATTATACAAATCGTTTTCAAATGACAGAGTAATAAAAAAAATAGATTTAACAATAAATGTTAATATATAGAGTGAAAAATAGGATAACAATAGTCAGAGAAAAAACATGCAAGAAATTTGCACATCTTTCTTGTATCATCATTCATGTATCGAAATTGTTAAAAAAATAGTGAGCATCAAAGTTAATTAATTTTTTGTCTGTATTGTTGTTAAAAGGTTTGATTCTCATATATGAAAGTTAGTTGTTTCATTCTAGTCCACTACAAAGAAATATATTTAGAAATGAAAAAAGGCAGTGCAAAACTGTACAATACTTATATGCATGTCAGAGCTGTATGAATTCCCAGGGTAAAATCAAGCCACAATTAAGTATAATATATAGACCTCCATGAATTTCACTACTGCACTCATTTAAGCAAGGTGAAAAATATATTTAATTTAACTTCTAGTGACATTTTACTGAGTTTCTCTTCAAAAAGCAAAAAAAAAAAAAAAAAAAATCAGAAAACAATTGTGCTATCCAAAATTTCTAACAGAAGACAGACATGCAGTTCATTTTTTTCCATAAAAAGAAATTATTATTTTTCTCTTCTGTAGTACTGGTCTCCTTGTATCTATGTATGTATTTATGTATTAAGCATGTTAATTTGTTTTAGCAAATTTAGTAACTAGGTACTAATAAAAACAAAGAAAAAATGACTTGAGCCAAGCTAAGCTACCCACATGCAAAGCAATGATGGTCATAGATAAAACTAAGGCATGAGAAAACGGCATAGGATTATAATGTTGCATAAAACTGTAAATACATTACAACCAAATTATATGTGATAATTTAAACTGCAGACCATATTCCACGAATAATTAAGGTAAACTGCAAAGATTCTGTGCTTATGAAATACTGCATATAAAACCTTAATGATAAAAGCTGTGCAGATATTTGAGAGCAATTTTCTGTGTTTTGTGTTGTGTGTTCTATGTCACCTCTCTGGTTCTCCATGCTTCCATTAATCTTGATTACGCTTCTTTCGTGTATCTTTTCCTTTAATGAAATGGTTAATGGTGTTGTTTCCACAGTCTGATTAACCATACACTCAGTAAATAAAGCTGCCCTTCAAGATTCCTAGCAATCAGTTCCGTGTAATTCATTTCAAGTCATTCTCATTTCTTTCCTTAAGAAGTAAGTCCGTCAGTATTTTGTGCAAGTATTTCTTTCACATCTGTTGCAAGCCTGTAATTTATTTTTCAGGGTTGCTGTGGTAGGTTGCTTTAACATGCAGGACCAACAACTAATCTTGCCACAATGAATAGCTTTCAAGCCATCTCACAGGCCATATTTGTCTAGTTTAAACTCTTTAATATCATTGTCTGCATCATGCAATACCATCTATCATTTTCTTATTAAACATTTTATCATACACTGAAGGCAATTCACCCACTGTTGTGTATTTTGTTTGTAATGCATTTGAGTACCATTTAAGGTGAAGTTTATAGAATTAATCTGATAGTCTTTAAACTCTACAGTACTCTGAACCTCTGAGCAGAGATACTGATGAAAAAGCAACCTGACAATGATATGAAAAAAGAAAAGTCTAGCTTCTCTATACCTACTCTCTACACTCTAATTACCTTCAAGGAATCAGACCTGGTAAAACATTTGCAGTATTTAAAATGTAACATTTAAAGACCTTTATATGCTACTTAGTTTTTTTTTTCTTTCCTTCTTTCTTTTTTTTCATCTTTGTAGTATTTTGATGTCTTTCAAAAACTACCACTCACCTCATCAAAGGTTTGCCTTCCCCAGACTGGATTATCCCCTTAATGCAGTAATGTAAGAATAAATTAGACTATTAACTGTATAGGTCTGCATATTTGTCTACAAGTACTCCATTATTAAACTTTCCTTTGACTATATATATATAAATTTCCTTTTTTGAATACATCTATTTTATCTAATGCCCCTCTCTCAGGCTAATATGTTATACATTTAAGCTCCAGGGATATAGGTAATTTATATGTAAACTGTGGACTATGATGTTTGCAGATGACATTGTGATCTGTGGTGAGAGTAGGGAACAGGTGGAGGAGACCCTGGGGAGATGGAGATATGCTCTAGAGAGAAGGGGAATGAAGGTCAGCGGGACTAAGACAAAATATATGTATGTGTGAATGAGAGGGAGGATAGAGGAATGGAGAGGATGCAAGGAGTAGAGGTGGTGAAGGTGGATGAGTTTAAATACTTGGGATCAATAGTTCAGAGTAATGGTGAGTGTGGAAGAGAGGTGAAGAAGAGAGTACAGGCAGGATGGAGTGGGTGGAGAAAGGTGTCAGGAGTGATTTGTGACAGAAGAGTACCAGTAAGAGTGAAAGGGAAGATCTACAAGAGGGTAGTAAGCCCAGCTATGTTATATGGGTTGGAGACAGTGGCATTGACAAAAAGGCAGGAATTAGGGCTGGATGTGGCAGAGTTAAAGATGTTAAGATTTGCACTGGGTGTGACGAGGGTGGACAGGATTAGGAATAAGTATATTAGAGGGTCAGCCCAGGTTGGCAGGTTTGGAGACAAAGCCAGAGAGGCAAGATTACGTTGGTTTGGACATGTGCTGAGGAGGGATGCTGAGTATATTGGGAAAAGCATGCTAAGGATGAAGCTACCAGGTAATAGGAAAAGAGGAAGGCCTAAGATAAGGTTTATGGATGTGGTGAGAGAGGACATGCAGGTGGTTGGTGTGACAGAGCAAGATGCAGAGGACAGGAAGAAATGGAAACAGATGATCCGCTGAGCGACCCCTAATGGGAGCAGCCGAAAGATGATGATGATATGTAAACTGTATGCTCTCAGAAAATGGTCTGCCAGGACATTTTGCAAGTCATCTACTGCATATGCTCCCTTATGTTCTTCTATTTTAGAAAACACTTGCTTAGAGGCTGCCACTGTTACCCACAAATTACTAAGTACATAGCAGATGAGATAGAAGCCATCACACTTGCATGGATGGCATCAATTACAACACCCTAATCCACATTAAGACATGTTACATTTTCAAGCCTTATTCATATCAGGTGGCACAGATACTCCTAAGGATCTGCTAGTTTGATGGTTAAGTTGTTAAGATTTTTATAACATGTGAGGATGGTTTCTTTATTGATTAAAAACAATCTTAGCTTTTCCATCAACTGGTTCAGCTCACTACCTGCACACAACATTAACCATTTTTATCTGCCCACAACATTGTCCAGTTTCTAATGGCCTGTATGAATGACTTTGTTTTGGTTGTGTCTTGCCAAAAACAATGGTCACTGTTGGGGAGAAGATAACAAATGTGTGAACTGGTGGATACAACAAAAGATATTTCTTATAAATTAGTTAAAACATAGACTAGTGTAAGACGTGCATCAGCCAATGCCATCTTCTGATCATTCTTGCCCAAGAAACAGTGATGTAGAAGACCACAGCAGTGAAGCCCCAGTGAATCAGATGGAATGGATCTGTGTGCCTTAGGTCCACTGCAGATGTCCCCAGTTTCATCACCAGAAAAAATACATAGATAAAAGAGAAAGACGTGCCTGACAGGAAAGTGAAAGGGAAGGTGCAAAATGACTACAAGTACCAGTATGATTCTGTCATTGTACGTGTGGGTATCAGTTACTCAAGATGTACCTCTGTGGACTAAATGATGAGAGACATGATGGAGCTCTCAAACTATGTGTCCAAGGCAGGTATGAGCCTAGCATTGAGCAGCATTTTACCTTATCCAAGGATGATGCCACAATATGAGCAAAAAATAATTGACTTCAATAGTTGGCTTAGTTTTGGTGTCATTGAAAGGGGATCCAATATTTACCTTACTGGGAAGATAGCATCAACAGGCCACACTGCTTCACCAGGGATGGTCTGCATTTTCCCCTCTAGGGCTTTGATTATTGGCATAGGCACCCCCCATATTGTCTTTTTTAGGAAATGCCAACCTGATAAACCTAACAAAATAATGAAGCAAACAATTGAAAATATAAAGGAGCTCCACTCACTACAAGTCATTCTCACTCTGGAGGATGTAAAACATCTGATTATTGACTAGGGGGGTGTGTGTGTGTGTGAAAATGCCCCAGGTACTTATGGTGGTGTGGTAGGGAATACCTCAGGCTTGAACCCTGTACCCTGTATGCAGGTGTTAAAGACTTGAGTTCCCTACCCACCACCATTTGTAAAAAAATTGCAGATTTTTGCCTCATATTCGATCTGATCTTTTCCTCATAATATCTGTGGTTTGTAAATGTTGCAATGCTTGATATTTGATGGTGTAGTAGTAGCATTGTTGCCTCCCAGCTGCAGGTTCTTGGGTTTGATTCTTGGCTGGGGTTCCTTCTTTGTGGGGTCTGTATCTTCTCCCTGTGTTTGTGTGAGTTTGCTTTTGTGTCCTCCCATGTTACAAAGACATGTCTGCATTATTTCTTCCTGGGCCTCTGCTGAAAATTGTTTATTTGTTCCAAGTCAGACTGTCCTGATTAAAAAATGTTAAATAAAATTGACAGACATTTGAATTTCAGACTTAAGGGTTTCTGAATGTTTAATTCCTTGCATATTTGATGGTGCAGTGGTAGTATTGTTGCCTCACAGCTGTAGGTTTTCTGGTTTGATTCTTGGTTGGGTTGGCTTCTGTGTGGAGTCTGCATCTCCTCCTTGTGTTTGTGTGGATTTGCTCTGGTGCCTTGCCATTTTACAAAGACGTGTCTGCAGTTTTAATCCCTGCGTCTGTGCTGAAAATTGTTTTTGTTCTGTCCGCAGTAAAATTGACAGGCATTTGAATTTCAGACTTCAGGTTTCTGAATGTTTAATTCCTTGCATAATTGATGGTGCAGTGATAGTATTGTTGCCTCACAGCTATAGGTTTTCTGGTTTGATTCTTGGTTGGGGTGGCTTCTGTGTGGAGTCTGCATCTCCTCCCTGTGTTTGTGTGGATTTGCTCTGGTGCCCTGCCATTTTACAAAGACGTGTCTGCAGTTTTAATCCCTGCGTCTCTGCTGAAAATTGTTTTTGTTCTGTCCACAGTAAAATTGACAGGCATTTGAATTTCAGACTTCAGGTTTCTGAATGTTTATTTCCTTGCGTAATTGGTGGTGCAGTGGTAGTATTGTTGCCTCACAGCTATAGGTTTTCTGGTTTGATTCTTGGTTGGGGTGGCTTCTGTCTGCATCTTCTCCCTGTATTTGTGTGGATTTTCTCTGGTGCCTTGCCATTTTACAAAGACGTGTCTGCAGTATTAATCCCTGCGTCTCTGCTGAAAATTGTTTTTGTTCTGTCCGCAGTAAAATTGACAGGCATTTGAATTTCAGACTTCAGGTTTCTGAATGTTTAAGTCCTTGCATAATTGATGGTGCAGTGGTAGTATTGTTGCCTCACAGCTATAGGTTTTCTGGTTTGATTCTTGGTTGGGGTGGCTTCTGTGTGGAGTCTGCATCTCCTCCCTGTGTTTGTGTGGATTTGCTCTGGTGCCCTGCCATTTTACAAAGACGTGTCTGCAGTTTTAATCCCTGTGTCTCTGCTGAAAATTGTTTTTGTTCTGTCCGCAGTAAAATTGACAGGCATTTGAATTTCAGACTTCAGGTTTCTGAATGTTTAATTCTTTCCATAATTGATGGTGCAGTGGTAGTATTGTTGCCTCACAGCTATAGGTTTTCTGGTTTGATTCTTGGTTGGGGTGGCTTCTGTCTGCATCTCCTCCCTGCATTTGTGTGGATTTGCTCTGGTGCCCTGCCATTTTACAAAGACGTGTCTGCAGTATTAATCCCTGCGTCTCTGCTGAAAATTGTTTTTGTTCTGTCCGCAGTAAAATTGACCGGCATTTGAATTTCCAACTTCATGTTCTTCAGAATACATAGTAGCACAACCTTTTTTTTTTTAGCAATTTTCTAAGTTTATAAGATGAATATTTTAAATTTGTCCCTATTTTTGGGACTGTATTCCCCCATTATTGGCTTTGTCCAGGTTTTTGTGCTAAGGTTGACAGCTATGGCAAGAACTGAATTCACTGAATATGTTTGAGGGCTGTATTCCCTCATTACTGGGTTTGTCCAGGTGTTTTGTACTAAGAGGTTGACAGCTATGGTGAGAACTGAATTCACTAAATGATAGCCATTTAAGTTTCAGTCTTCCTCTCTTTTACAAAGCAGCTGATGTGGCGTAGTGGTATGTTACTCTGACTGTTTTTTTGCTCAGGGACCTTGGCAGTAAAATATATGGTGGCAACACAACATTTTATTCTAGCAACTTTCCAAGATTATACAAGCAATGTTTAATGTGTCCCTGTTTTTGGGCTTTTGACCCCCCCCCCAGTACATTTTGGCTTTTTCCAGTTTTCTTGAGCTGCGAAGTTGAGATGCAGTTGAGTATTGAGTAGATTTTACAAGGAACTGAGAGCTGCAGGGGAATAGAAGTTTAGTGCTTTGCCAAGTTAATACTATAGCACAACAGATTGTGTACTTGCTTTTGATGCAAAAGGTTGTGGGTTCTACTCCCACAAGGGGTGGATGCTGTCGTACTGAGTATGTTCTCCTTGGTGAAGGTACTAACTATGAGTTCGTTATCAGTTTGCCATCCATTTCCTCTTGCAATATTATTACTAGCTTATCATTTTTTTAATGTAATATAGGCAATTTATTCCTGAGGGGCAACAGACACTTTATTTTTCGATGAAACCATGAAATATAAAGGTGATTGCTAGCAGCAACCGCTTCATTAGTTACAGATTTCTTTAATGTGGAATTATTTAGATGACTGACTTCAGAGATTGTGCATATTTACTGATAATGGACTGTAGAATTGTGCATATTTACTGATAAAGGTGGACTGTAGAATTGTGCATATTTACTGATAATGGTGGACTGTGGAATTGTGCATATTTACTAATAATGGTGGACTGTAGAATTGTGTATATTTACTAATAATGGTGGACTGTGGAAGTCTGAGTAGACTTTTGTATGATAAATGTTCTCAACTGGGCAGTTTTGCCATTATGGGTGCATATGGTTTGTTTCATTGCTTACTGGAAAAATGTTCAAAACAAATTTAAAACACCCTGTAACAAGTGTACTGTATTGTACAAGGAATATAATTTTAGTACAATGAGGAAGGTGTATCAAAGAGCACATGTATGTTTCATATGCAAGGAGCCTATGATTCGAAAACAGCCCAAAATTAATCTGTATCTGCCACTGGCAAAATGTATTTTCTTTGAATGTGGGTTTCAATGCTGTTTCAATGAATGTGAGTTTCAAGGGCAGAGAAGTTTTAATGCTAAGTTTTCATTGTGAGACTGCATTGCTTTGTTTAACAGATGACTTAGTGTTTGTGCTGTAAAATACAAAATAAAACTTTCAAATGAAGTCCAACTCATCATAGAAGTAAAGCAGTATGCACATTAGTGTTTATGGTAAATGGAAATAGCCAAGTATAATGGTTCATTGGAATGGCTGCAGAGGCTCCATTCAACCATTATTTTGTCAGGGGGGGAAGGACAGCAAACTCAGACAGGCCCAGCTGAACTATACCTCCCAACTGTCCAGATTTTCAAAGAATGAATAGATTTTTGCTTTTTATTTTTGGTTTGTTGTTCATAAAATTTGTAGTTTTAATTCCTAAATGATTTGCCAGAAGTCACTCAATAAGTTTCAGACTTCATAACCTTCAGAAAAATGCATGTTAAAGTAAGAGCTGTTCTATCAACTGTCTCAATTTATACAAGAGCAATTTTTAGTACTGTTTATATGTGCCCCCAATATATTTGGCCTTGTTCAGATTTACTGCATTAACAGGTTGAGAGGTACATGCAAATAGATTGCTTTATAGAATTAGGCATAGCCAACCTCTCAACTGTCCCCAATTTTTGGCTCAAATGTTGCTCTTCCCCCTTATAATCCCTCTGCAAAATAGCAATTTTGGAAGAAAACATGGAGGGTTTACAATTAAGAAATAACTGTAATAATCAAAGTTATAGATTACTTGAAATGCATGTAGATTCTTTTATATTTTGTCAGCTGCTCAAGGTAGCAGTACTAATATTAAAGTGTCCCTTCTTTGACAGGTAGCAGCTGTATTGTGTGTCTATTTTATATTTTTGCATCACATTTTTGTCCATTTTTCATAAAATTGTGTTTTTTGGCAAATTAGTGACAAATCACTAAAGACTGAAGTTAGAAAATGACAGACATTTGAGTTTCAGATTTTATACCCTTCAGAAAATTCATACTAATGCAAGACCTATTCTATTATCTTTCTAAGTTTATTAGAGCAATATTTAAAAATTGTCCTTATTGTTGGGCCTTTGTCCCACTTCTATGTATGGCTTTGTCCAGATTTCTTGCTCTTGAGGTTGAGAAGTATGACAAATGTGTCAGAGCCATCACAGTCAGCCAGAGAGATTTCAAATTGTGACATGCTTGTTGCACCCCACTCCCCCATGTAGTGACTCTGGATGTGTCCAAGCAAGGCAAGGAGTAGTTGTATCTACCTTGGATGGGGAGGACACACTGCATAAGTACTACAGTGGCTTTTCATCTGTCCTTGATTTTGCAGAATGGTCTGGTTTCTGTCATATTTTTGTACTGTTGATTTATGCTTATTACTCAAAGTGCCTGTTGCTCTGTGTTTTAAGTAGCAATGCTTTAATGACCATAAGGTAAGCTTGTCTGAGATCGTAAGATGCAAGTAAGCTTTAATAAGCATACTGTTAAAGAATTGCCAACATTGAAAGCCTTTCTGTTGTTGCCATGCAGAGAATACTTGACTAGATAATGTATAAGCCTTGGGTATTAAAGGACAGGATTCCATTATTTTAAAAAGCTCATTACACTTGTTGGAGACTTCCAGTCATCTCTACAGACTTTACCCGTAAACTAAACAGAATGCCAATCATGTGTGGTCCATAACCTGTACAGTAATCCTTTAAGCAATGTATCTTGAGCTTGTTTCTTGTTTGCTTTTCATTTTTACTTTTATCATGTTTTCCCCATGAAACAAGTTGTCAGGCAGCAGGTCTTTTTTGGATAAGAAACATTTTTACAAGTGGGGGCATCACATAGATTTCTACTTTCAGCGTGTTACTTGGTACTTTAATAAAGCTGAATATATTATAATTAGGACTGCAGTGCAAGGAGAAGTGGTTTGAGTTGAGTGCTTCTGGTTTTTCTTATACTTGATTTTGACTGGCATTCCAGTAATGTATTTAAAAGTAATTTATTTTTCATGCCTCACAACCTTTTGTTTCCATCTAGATATTAAGTAAGCTGTCATGCAGCCAATGCATTGAAATATTTTTATTCTTCTACACTTATTTTTGTCTTGATTGGACTTTCATAATGATGGTTTGCCACCCAGGGCAGCGTATTTAATTAAATTTAGTTTTTTGTGGTTTTGTGCATAGCTCCTCCCCTTTCTGGTTGACCACACCCCCTCCCCTTGACCCCACCCATTCAGCTGTCTCCTGCAGCCCCCCTGTGATTTGAAGTCACCAGCCGCCACTGCATCTGCGATATCCCACATCCTGGTCAGATCCAGAAAGATATCCCTATTTAGCAACCATCTGGGGGAGGTTACTAAATACTGCTTGGTCTGTCTGCCAAAATATTGTATTGTAAGGGAATATAGCCTGCACTTAATGGCATGCCTGTCTCTACAGCTATCTCCCAGGACTGTATGGCCAGCCAGAACAGCAGGTATGAAAGGATTCCTCCTTGTGTGTTTATGTACCACATGACTGTGCTGATGTCTCAAGGTGGGGGTTGGTGAATGCTTTCAGGGTTAGGCTGATCTTCATCATCATCTCTTTTATGTTTATGTGTTTTCTTCTCATCCTACCCTTCCAATTTCCATGAACTTGAAGAGCTCCTACATGAGCCCCTCGAGCTGGGTCTGAAGAATATGTGGTGAGGGTCATTGTGGGTTGTGATGCTTTATACGTTTGTAGGTTCAAAGTTACTTACTAGGCTTTTTGATCTGTGAGGATCTTATGAAGCCTGGCCTTACATTTCCATGGTAGTTTTAGCCCTTATATTTCATATTTAAATAACCTACAGATGGGCAGAACAAGGATATTTTGGGATATATACATGTTTTCCCTGTCCATGAGGGACCAGGGTACTAAGCCAGGGGTGTATTTGTGGTTACCCATCTATACATCCAGCTTATTTCTGAATAGAATAAGAAGTTCTTTGTTTTATGTGGCATGGAAGATGGTTCCAAAGAAGTAGAATTGTCTGTGATACATACCTATCCCTTCAACATGGTTGATTTATGTTACAAAGGAGGCTGTTTATTCAACCACTGGATTTACAAGTGTGTAATAGGTCTAACACAATAGTGATTGTTGAAGTACTATACATGGGGCAGACATTGCCTTTCAGTAGCCTGTATGTTACCAAGAAGAGGGGCAAGGCTTTGATGTAGTTCTCATAGTTTTTATGATTTAAGCTCTTGATTTTCATAGTGAGGAATTGTTGAGGTCATTCCAGCTATGACAGATGTTTAGACAGTACATATGAAAAGGGCCATAATTCTTAATTATCAGACTGATAAATGCTTTTTACAGCAGAATGATTACATCCCAGGACATGGACCCCATACCTTTAGATAAAAGCTTTGCAATGCAAAATTACTTTCATACAGCTGTGGATATGTGGTGATTAACAGACAAATTGTTGGCATTGGTTCCCATATCACTGACTACAGTATCAACCTTCAGGGGTGTGTTGTCAATGTGATATTTACAAGGAATTCATACTTGCCAAAACATACAATTATACATTTCTTGGCATTCATATTTAGTCAATGGTTTTGACACCAGCTATTTGTTTGGACAGGCTCTTTCAGAGGATCATCATGTCCTCAGGGAAGTTTATGATGGTGCCAAGTTTGCAGTCATCTGCAGACTTAGCCAACCATAAACCCTTACCTCCAAGAAGTAAAAACCAAAGAGGAGCGGCCCAGTGACTGAACCCTAAGGTATCATACACCACCAATGACAGGTCTTTCTGGGTTCTATGTATGTGTGAGCCAGTTTGGTATCCAATTAGTTACATAGGGATTTACATATAGCTCACAGAGTTTATCTATGATACCTGAGTGTGGGATGGTGTCAAACACCTTTGCAAAGTCTAGATATGCGGTATGTACAAATTTGCTTTCATCCATTGCTACAATCATTTTTGTGAAGAATTAAACCAGGTTACAGGCAGGACATGCTCTTGATGAATCTGAACCGGCTTGGGTTGAGAGTTTACACAGGTTACCTCTATTGCTGTTAAGTAATTTTAGAATGATCGTTTCCATAATCTTACAGATGAGGCCAGTCAGGCTCAAGGGTCTACAGTTACCCAATGTGTTGCAGCCCCACCTTTGTGCAAGTGAATGACTGCTGCTGTCCTCCATTCATCTGGCATGAAACCCGTTTTAAAGCTGATATTGAACATCACCCACTGATTCTGAAGGCATTGTTTGTATCCACCATAAGATTACCTTTCAAATGCATGGCAGCAGAGGAATATTGGCCTCTAACAAATGAGTATGCTGGTACGAAGTATCACCAAAGGTTCCTCATATGCATACAGGCAGTTGATACCATTATGATACAAGATGCCACATAACTTAAAAGTCTGAGGAACTTCCTGGATGAAATTTCAATTTGCTACAAAGTATTTTGGAAGTAAAATGTTAGATGGACCACTCTGTCCTCTAGGAGGAAAGCTCTGCTGAGATTGGTATCCAGATGGGCTAGCAAGAAGAGCAGCTTCTTTGAAGGTGTCAGGTTAGATTTTGCTCTGTTGATGTTAAGACCCAGATTCCTTAATCAATTCAGGGTGAACTCCAGCGCACTGAGAATACCCTGTAGAGACTCCACTAGGATGTGATAATCATCTATATCGGGGTAAATCTGAATCTACTTGTTCCTGCATTAGGAAATTACTGACGCAAAGCATTTTATAAAGATTCTGGAAAAGCTGACAAGCTAAATAGCAAGGATGTGAACTGGAAATGATTTCACCCTGCTGCAAATCTGAGGCATTTTATTGCAAAACAAAGGTAGGCGTTCTTTAGATCCTGAATGATCATAAGGGGCTGAAGTGAAAGGAGAGGTAACAGAATTTTGAGATTGAGCATACAAAAATCTGGGACCATAAGAAACTTGTTTAGATAAGAAAGATCTAGTAAAATTCTCTGTGTGCCTTCTTTCCTTGGAAATTGAAAGAGGTTTGAGTAGAACCCTTATCTTTCCTCTCCAGTTGGGTCCCACTATGTGGCTGTAGACTGCAACATTTCTTCTAGGACTGCTTGGGTGAGGTCTGCATGATCCTTGGGGATTAATGGGATGCTCCTGCACTTTGGAATCTTGGAACTGTAATTTGTAACCTTTCTTAGAATGTTTAGCATCAGCTTGTCTTGGGCGATGCTTTCCTAGGTTTTAACAAAGAAGGCTAAGCACCATCCAATTTTCTCAATAGGGGAAGTGGGTGGATATGTTGGGGAGCTCATAAGGGGAGAGTAGGGGAGGGAGCAACCTGGCAAAACAAAGACTGATCAATCCCTCTGGGGGGTCTTGGCCTTGCGAACTCCTCAGACTTCTCATTAGGGCTTGCTTCCCTTTTCTTTTACATGTACACTTACTCCTTTTGCTTGGCCTGTTACTATCCATGTTTTGGTTGGGTAATTCCTGCTGAACCTAGGTGCTTGTGCTTGGAAATTGCTTTACAGACTGCATAGTCTTTTTCGTCTAGTTTCCAAAGGGGAAATACTTGGCCGGAGGTGTATTAAGAAGCTCAGTCTTCACATAGTCTGTAAGAGGCATTGTCCTCAACCAGGCATGTCTATGAATAACAGACCTGGTAGCTGCTGCCCTGTATGATGTATCCACTGTATCAAAGCCATATTTCCTGTAGTGCTTAACAACCAGAGAAGAGAAGTGAAGCTCAAGCATGTCCTACTTCAGATCCTTATCCTGTACCCCCTCTGCCTTAGCCCTCATCTTCTCTAATGGAGATTGTTGGTACGACTGACAGTTCAAGCCTCTGAATGAGGGTGTAACAGAAATGTATACTTTTTTTTCTCAAATCCGTTGAGTATCCCACTCTCTCTGTCATTGGGAATAGTGTTCTTGGATAAAGCTGAGGCTGTTTCCTTGCTGAACTCCATGGGTACCACAGATAAGCTCACTGAATTATTTTTATGGATAAACATATGTGAATCCTTGACCCTGTAAAATGAGATGTTGAGGTTATATAGGTTTAAAGATCAAGGGGAATACTCAGCTTGGTCAATGTTCTCATTCTCCCTGTTTGTTGTTGTACATCCTAAATGACAAACATCCATGGGTAGAATTACCAACTCATAACTCTTTCATTTCCTTGATTGACATTTCAGCAAACAAAATTTCATCATAATATATTCAAGAAATGATGTATTAGTAAATAAAGCAACAAGGCTGTCAATGTTAAAGAAAGAAACAAAACAATAATTCAGGAAGTGATTGCTTGTGAGTTAGGCATGTACAAAAGTACGACTCATAACTAGCTCTGTTTTATTTGTAAGAATGCAGACTGAAATTCAAAAGTAATGATTCTTAAAACATAATGTTACTTATCTGATTTCAGAATGGATTTTAATTACTAAAGAGTCTATGTGCCAGAAATTTGCTCATCTATTAAAGTAGACTTTTTTACACACCTACAAAAAGCCATTCCGACCAGTGCAGACACCATAGATCTCATTATATTTATCATTTGTGTCAGTGATTCTGTACTACTGAATTGCATTTAATGAACAGCAGTAATCTGTTCCTCCACCACAGACATGGCAGCACAGAAAGTGACAATGACATAAATTATCTTATTCATTAAAAAGGTTAAATTGATAACGTTCATTTTATTATCTTATGTGATCAAAAGTACATTTTTCTCAGTACAACAAAATGGAGTAGAAGAAGACAGTCGTGTGATGGCTTTGTAGCTTTTTGCAAAAATTCATTAAGACACTACCACTGACAAGGGGGTGCACAAAATATGAGCCTAGTGTAGTCACAGAAAACAAGAAACATTTAATGTTTCAGCAAAAAACAGTAATAAAGATGTCTGACAGGATTTCTAGTCTATCAGTGTTTCATATAACAGTAAAGCATAAAATTTACATTCACATTGGAAGTACTGTCTAGCTAGACTTTGGGATTATGCAAAAACATTCAGTATAAGAAGAGATGAGTGATTAAGTGTTTTATACATGGGCAGCATAGTGGAACAACAATTAGCATTGCTGTCTCACAGCCCTTGGTTCCCAGTTTAGTTTTCTGCTGTTGTGCCTTATGTGTGGTGTCTGCATGCTCTCCCTTTGGCTAGGGGGAGTTTTTCCAAGTTCTCCATGTTCTTGTCATATCTCAAAGTGATAGGGCAGATAAATTCATAGTGTATGCACACATGTGTGCATGGATGTGCATGTGTTTGTGCGTGTGTGCATCTGTGAATGTGGATGTGTATACATGCTTGTGTATTTATGCGTGTGTGTGTGTGTGTGTGTGTGTGTGTGTGTGTGTGTGTGTGTGTGTGTGTGTGTGTGTGTCTGAACTCACATGTACATCTTCTCATCTACTATATCCAGGATTACTTTCTTTGCCATGTTCCTACTGCTGAGACAGGATGCAGTTCTCTCATGACCCTGGAGCTCGGGAAAAAGTATATAGAATTAAAAGTACATAGGTTCAGAAATGTAAGACAAGGGGAAATCAACAAATGTATATTATACTAGACTGATGGTGCTGACTACAAACTGAAAGCTTAATGATATTACCAGAAAAATAACACACAGATAGAACAGTCATGTAACAGTGCCACATGAAAGAAAACCCAAAATGACACTAGACAGACTACTGACCTTTGCTGGCTCCATTGAAGTTTCAGAAATACATGTAAAAAAGATTTAGAGATGCTAAGATAAAGAAGTAAAAAATGCAAGCAAATAGACAGAAGTAGTTAAATAAAAAAATGTGAACTGCGAGAGGCTTGCAAGAAAGAAAAAAGGATAAGAACTATGAAAGACAGTGCTGATAACATGGAGGACAGTATCCTCATAAGTGACAATGTCTAGCCTTAGGAAAAGAATGCACAAAGTACAAGAGGCAGGACCACTTTGTTAGAGTATGCAACAGCAGAAGTATAAATAACCAGCAACAATACAGAGAAAGTACATTTTGGATAAAGAAACTGTAGGCAAGTCAGAATATACAACATATTCGAAAAATATGGTAGAAAGTAATTGCAAAAGGTGCAGAATAAGGATCACAACAAATAAAGCAATGTGCATGCATATAATACAAGTGGGAATGGCAAGAGTGTAGAAATGAGAGCAAGCATAGTATATAAATAAGCAAGTGTGGTGCTAACACAGGAGCCTTAGTAAATGTATTAGGATAAGTGACGTAAAATAATAAGCTAAGGCTAAATCATAACTAGAAGTGAAAGGCTAAGTAAAAAAACCTGCTTACTGTAATAGCAGTAAAAGAATTCAATATTTTAAGTTATAACCTAGCAAAGAAACTTTGGCAACAATACTAGATTGCCATTTAACAAAAGACAAGGAAAGATAAGAAAAAGATTAGATAGTTAAGGTACAGATTCAGCAGACTGTGAATGCATCTGAAGCAAATATAGACTGTATGCCACGGTGAACCAATGCAGAGCAAAATAACTCAAATGCATATGCCAGAATGCACAAGAAAACCATGAGCTGATTTATTCCTCAATTTCCACAGACCGCTATACAACAATGCGTACTTCATTGTTATTTATGACTATTCAAGATTCATAAGAAAAAAATAAGAAATTTCGATATTCTCACAGTCATTCCAACTTTAGAAAAAAAAATATGTGCTTCTTCAAAGATGACAAGCAGTGAGAACTGATAATGGTCATCTATTAAGAGAAACTAATGCAAATATTTTTTTACAACAAAGTGCACATAGATAGATGATTTCTACCATCAGCAAGGGGATCTTTTATCCTGTATGTTAGCATACCTGTAAGAACTGTTAAATGCTGAGCAGTTCAATGAAAACAACAATTTAGCAATATGCCAAGCCAGACAGGACATCCCTGCAACTTGCTGTTAGAACTACATTGGTCAGTTTTCTGTTAAAAGAGCAATGTCAAACTCAAAAAAAAATTGTAAAACCATTCTTAAGGACAGAAATGATTAAGAGAAAAAGAAGAGAGACAGGAATGAGAAAGAAAAAGCATAACATGTTTAAAAAATAAGAAAAGTCAGATATTACTATTTACGTAAATGTCAAACTATGTTAACAAGAAATGAAAAATAACACAAGAAAGACATTCACATTGCAGCCCTGCCAAAACAAGAATTCACCTTGCTGCCTATGAAATGAGAAAGATAATAGAGTCAGTGAATACTATGACAAATGGAAAACATACTATAACCAGAAATTGTTCTTTTCTGAATCCCTTGTATGACACTGGTGTGGATAAGAGAAATAATTATAAATGCAAATCTAATCTTGACATTGAGCCAGCAGATCTATATTAGTTCACTGAAATACTTATTCATCGAATACATATTCATTAATGGCTAAAGAGTGAAATTCATTACAGTGAAGCATGGAATTTTTTCCAGGGTTAATAACCACTAGGCCATCACCACAACTTTGCCCTTTTCCCCACAGTAGTGCGATCTTGGAGTTGGTATATATAGTTTGGGGGTTGTGGGGGGGCAAAGCCACCACTTGGGTGGGTTTGATTTAGTGTGGTGTGTGGTCGGGAGTGCTAGAGGGTGAGTGGTTCTTAACCGTGGGAAACATTCTGTGCTTCACTGTAATTAATTTTCCTGTTTAGCCTTTGTTTAATACGTATTCAACAAATACATATTTAGATGAATTAATATAGACCCAAGTCAGCAATTGACGCTATATCCAACTAGTTGGGTCATTTACACTGAAGGCAGTGTTAATATGGACCTGATGTGTTTATTTTGTATTATCAAACAGATCAACATTATAAAATGGTAACAGTTCATTAAGTGGCTAGTAGGGTTATGTATTATAGGTTGCTTGCTGTATGAAATATGGTCTACAGGTGTGGAAACATGGTTTCAAACCCCTGAAACATAAAGAAAGTAAATGAAGTGATACTAAGGCCACTTAGATTAGTTGTAATCATTATAACAGAAATATCATAACTGCAAATACTGCCAGCAAGTAAAAGTAGTACAAGTTGTAGTGACGTAGCACCACCATGACAAAGGGATCCAGATAAGGTAGATAATATGGGTAACTAGCAAGCATTAAACAGTTGTTGAACAACAAAATAAAAAGGGGGGAAGGGGATTAGACAAGAAATTGCAGCAAGTAGAGCTGACTTTAGATATAAAATATATGTTCAGAGAGATGTTCAGAGTGTTATGGGTGTCAGGCAGTTTAGATAATGTTGTGGATGCTTCACCTTTGTTAAACTGAATCACAGTAAAATCAGTTACATTTAATAAGTATTTTAATCAAATAAAATGCAACTGTTAAATAGTTAAAAAAGACCAATAAGTGGTTTTATAGGGGGAAGCTTCTGTACCCTCATATGGGATGTAGTCCACCCTACACCCCCTAGAATTAAATATACTAACTCCACAGTCACACAATAGTTGGAAGAGTGAAAAATCTCCTGTAAAACCACCCAGTTATCTTGCACAAAGACAGAGACTGACACAAATAATATGCCTATGGATTACAGATGAACTTCTTTAAAGAAAATGCTGTGAGAAAAGTATCTGAAAAATACAACACAATCAATTGCTACTCTACTGTTATATTCTTATAAGCACTGGTACCAATTCATATCATCTGAAAGCACTGTTACTATATTATTGCATTCTTAGAAGATGTGAGCAGTAGTACCGATTAATATAATCTAACAGCACTGTTACTAAACTACTATATTCTTAGAAGATGCCTCAAGGGAATGTGGTGTAATATTATTGGTGTAATTTTTTTGTATTTATTAAGCATTTATTCATTTATTTATGTTTGTAAAAAAACTGTTCAAACTATACAGACTAAAGTACTTTGTTTCATAATTATAGTTTTCTCAGAATAAAAACGCAAGAATAATTGTTTTTCTATGAATTTTCTGAAAAAGTAGAGGCAAATACTTGATTTGTGTGTGTGTTCGTGCGTGCGTGCGTGCTTGTGTGTGTGTGTGTGTGTGTGTGTGTGTGTGTGTGTGTGTGTGTGTGTGTGTCTGTACAAACACCATATTTATGTTTTTTCTCCAAGTAATGTTGATCTCCAGGATGATAATCTTTCAGGGTGACTAAAGCATAGACCCTGCCCTTGGCCCTTGCCCACTGCATAAAACAAATAATTTGAAACAAAATGTCCTTGTTGCTTGCTTTATCTTTTGCACATACAAGGTGATTTTTTTTTTTTTTGGGGGGGGGGGGTCCTAAGGGTCATATGATCATTACTTACTTTCATTGCAGTCCGACTGGAGTATATTCATACATGCTTCCCTTATGGGAAAACACTGAAAATATACCTGGATTATTAATGTGTGATACATATGGGTAAAGCAAAAGTTTTCATTCTGCCATCTTTCTGATCTTTAGCTTAAGGAAACATTTGAGATAGTCTTGAAACTACATGACCTAACAGTCCTGAAATACTAGTATGATCTGTTAAATGAGAAAGTAGTAGTTGTAAAGGCGAGACTAATTGGACACAATCAGGTTCATTATCCCAAAATACAAATGTAACTGAACAAAATTTGCTAAAAGGAGAGGGAAGAGATATGAAAACCTATCATCACTGGTGATGATGTTATTACCACCTTTGCTGGCTGTTTTTAAAGAAAAAATTATGCTGTTGCACCATAACAAATCAATAGATTATGGGATGCTTTATCAGTTTTTGGACTTGTTCATAGGTTCACAGCTATATACTAGGCTAACAATCAATAGGGTCTTATAATCCTAGCCATGTAATCCAACCAAATTGTGTCCCTATGTATCAT
Organism: Protopterus annectens; assembly: GCF_019279795.1. NCBI lineage: Eukaryota > Metazoa > Chordata > Ceratodontiformes > Protopteridae > Protopterus > Protopterus annectens. The sequence goes on along the minus strand of NC_056745.1, from coordinate 312,814,491 downwards.
GGGCATTTATTAGGAGGGGGTATGTTAGTTTAGAATTTTCTAGATGTTATGTGGGGAGGTATGTCATCTGGGTTTATATCAGAAGATCGAAGTTTCAAAACTTTGAATCTGATATGATAGACACCATGTGATCGAAGTTTTGAAACTTTGAATCTTTTAATGGTGATCTCCGTACAGCACAGAAAGGAAGATTTCCCTTTTCTGCACTTGTAGTGCAATCTCAGAGTTGGTATAGTTAAGTAGCGAGGGGTGTGGGGGACACAGGGGGGGGCTTGCCCCCTTGCTTAGAGCATTTAAATGTTTTGTTTTTGTAGGTTGTTGTGTTTTATTACATTTTCGACGTTTCAAAACTTCGATTATATGGTGTCGACGATATCAGATTCTTAGTTTTGAAACTTCGATAATGTAATATAGACCCTGTTAGTTTAGGCTTTACATTATGCCTCTGTCTATCAGAGACATGGGGGCCAGACCTGAGGTGAGTTTCTAATTTCCCATCCATTGGTCAAAGTTACACTTAAGTAGGGTTAGGGATAGACTCTGCTTCCATAGATGGGGAGCATGTTCTAGAGCATGGTGTTCCTCTGTAACACATATATGTCTTGCCAATATATCTTATTTATGTTACAAGCAAAATTTAAATCCTTGGATTTAGTGGTTCTGATGCTGTTCATTTTGTGGATGTGCAAAAGGTTCATCAGAACTGGATTCAAGGATGCCTTTTATGACAGTCATAGATTGCCTCTCAGTAACCAGTAGAAGACAGAGTATAGAGATAAGGCTTTAATGTGATATGTACAGGACAATGTGTTTATACCCTGGATACTCATGGTAAGGAACCTTTGTGGGCATTCCAAATGTTGCATATGTCTGGTCAGGTACATGGCAAAGGGGGCAATATACTCAATGATGGGTCTAATAAATGCCAAAGAAAATGGTGCTATCTCCTTGGACCTGGATGTCATGCTCTTACTTACTTATAAGTTGGACAACACAGAATGATTTTCTTACTACCTTGGCCATATGTTGGTCAAAGGCCAGAATACTATTTACATATTTTCACAGATCCCTGACTGCCAGGTCAACTCTCAGGAGTGTCTTATTGATGGATAATAAGCCTGGGTGGTAGTTTTCCAAAAAGACATTATAATGCATTACTTGGCACTGAGTTTTAATCTGTAACTTTGGCACCAGTCATTTGTCTGTGTTAGACCCTCTTGTAAGATGTTTGTGTCATGGGGGAGTCTACGATAACTTCCAAACTGCAGTCATCTGTGAACCTGGTCAGCCAAAGGCCTTTGACATTAGCCTTTACCTCCAAGAAGTTGATGCCAGATAGGAGTGGTCCCAACACATAACTCTGAGGTACCCTGCTGGTCACAAGTCTCTTAGTGGAGGTAGTATCACAAATCCTGACTTCTTGGGTCCTGTCGGTGTGCCAGCTGGCAATCAAGTGATTTATGCAGGGCTTTATGCCCAGTTAGATGAGTTTATCAACTATATCTGAGTAGGGTATTATATTGAATGCCTTAGCCAGATCTAGGTAAGCGGTATGCACCATTTTTTTCTCATCCATTGTCTTGGTGACCTTTTCAAGGAAGTCCACCAGGTTTTGTAGGCATGACCTTCCCTTGACAAAGCCAAACTGTGTTAGGTCAAGTGCCTGAATGCTGTCTATGTCTTAGTTGATTATTTCCATGATAATTCATTTCATAGCTTTGCATATTAGACTAGTCTGACTAATAGGTCTGTAGTTTCCAGGGCCGGTTGTTGGTCCATCCTTGTGAAGCAAAATAACTGTTGTAGTCCTGCATTATCATGGTACACAGCCTGTTGTGAGGGTATAGTAGAAAAGTGACTCAAGTGGTCCTGATAAGTCATGTTTAATAGGCATCCAGGGGTATTGTCAGGTGCCCATTGAGGCTGTGTTTTTTGCCTTAGCAAGTGCTTACAGGACCAGCTCCCTGATAATAGTTGGGGGGTTATGCTAGTAGGTGTTTCATGGGACGAGGCAGAGGGGAGCAGGGGTGAATTTTGAGTAGAATTTGTCAGTCAGCAAATGTTCTATGTCATTCTGCTCGATGAAGGTGGCAACATAGACTACCAGTTCAGCTCACTGATGTGTGCTGCCTTTAAGGTTTCAGACATAGATTCAGAAGGCCTTGTGGTTGCCTTTAGCCTGTTAGGCTCTCTTGACCTTGTAATTGGCATGTTGGACTTTATTATTCCTCTAGTTTGCTGTTTAGTTTAATTAAAGAGTTCTTATCATTATGGAAGTTGCTCTTCCTGATTTTAGCAATGACTTTTTTCCGTTTATTATATAACCTGTTGAGGTTAAGATTCTACCAGTGTGATCTGTTTTTAGAGTTTGCTTTGGAATTGCTTCTTGTAGGTACAGCAGCCTCTATACAACCATTTACATGGTTGTAAAGGGTCACTGTGAATAATTCTGTATAGGTTTCTTTGAACTTGGGGTTGGAAAGGGCATTGGATTTTGTAAAAAAAACAATCATTTAATAGGATGTAGTTTACTTTAAAATAGCTCCTGACTGTTACAGGGTTTGATGGGGTTACTGAGGTGATTTTTATTTCAAAGCAGACAGTTTTGTGGACTGACCTCACTAGTGAGGATGTGACACTGGGAGGGGGGTGTGTGTGTGCAGCACTCTCTCATACTGGTGAGCCCCAGGGCCAGTATGTTTGAACTTCTGGTGGGTGTGCACACTATCAGGCCAAGGGTATTAATAAAGTCCAGGAATCTTTGTGCCTGCTAGTATGAAGTAGTATATGCTTCCCAGTCTATAGAAGTGTATTTGATTTAATGGTGAGTGTCTCCAGTAGAGCTAGGTAGAAGTTATGGGATTCTAGGGGTATAGAGGGTGACCTATAGCATGCTAGGATATGGTATGGGACATTGTCTAGGATGATATATACATGGATAAATATCAAGGCATCATACGATTTAACCAACATAGAGTTATGCTTGTTGATAATACAGACTAAGACTTAACTTATTGTCCCTGTTGTGCAGCTAATGCTCTAAATATGCGAAAGGCACTGAAGCCTTGCACTGCCAAATTACTTTCTCCAGACTTAAACATCTCCATAACGGCACAGATGTCTATATTCTCCAGAGTGAGGGGACCATGTTGGGTGTGGAATTTCTTATTTAGGCTCCTAGGACTGAGCAGTAACACCTTTACGTTTCTTTGAATTTTATTTGCAATTTTGATAGTTTTTTCAATTAGGCATTTCCTAAAAAAAAAGCTCTAAGGGGATGAAAAAAGCTTTAGCCAGTATTCAGAATCCTAGGAGAAACAGGTATAGATCATCCTTTGAAAAGTAACATGGTTTATTAACCATGTCCTCCCTTGCTTAAACATATTGAATACCCCAGAGAAGACAGCAGAAACTACGTAATGTGCTTGTTGAAGTTTATCAGCTTTTGCTTGTACTGTGGCATCACCCTTGATGAAGGAAGAATGCTGCTCAATGCAAGGCACATACCTGCCTGAGAGCAACAGTTTCTCTCCTTATATAGTCCAGGGAAGTATGTCTCAGGTCATTAATGCCCACACAGACAATGACAGACTCATACTGGTACCTGTGGTGTAGTGACTAGAGTGCATGCATAACTTGGCAGACCCTGCCTCCAAATAAGCAACAAACCATTATCCTCTCCTTATTCAGTCTGGTGAGTGGAGCATCTGTGTGTCACACAATGGAGTCCTCCATGACAAGAGTTCTAAGTAATGTGTTGGCTTGTCTTATGGGCTTTGCTCTTGAGGCTCCACTATGTGTAGGCATATTTGTGGTGTTTGATATTGCTTTTGGTGAGTGTTTTAGAGATTGCTGATGATAGGTATTGCCATTTATAGGCCTAGGAGGTCTCTGTGGTTTGGGAAGATTGCTTTATAGTGCCTCAGCATAGATTGATCTATGTCTGTGGTGGGGACCATGTGTGGTGGATGTAGTGTGTGTGTGTGTATGTGTTCTTGACAACCTTGTTTCTATGCAAGGTTTTTGCCTAGACCCTAGAGTGAAATTGTGTGTGTGCATCTCTCACATGCTGTGTTTGTTTCGCTAAGGATTAAATGGTTGCCTGTGAACATGAGACAATTGCTACACTATCTCATGATGCCCGTATCTACCAAGCTTGGTTATGGAGACATTTGGTACTTGCATATCTATGTTGTCCAGACCTATATTTGGGAAGGCTATTGTAGGTTGTGGACTGGGTCATACAGAAGTCTCCTTGGGTCATCTCTGGGGGTTGGTACTAGAGTGGGTTAGATTGTGCTGGGATTTGATGGTAGTACTGTTTAATATGCACACTAGTTGCTCTAAGCCTATCTCTGTGCACTGGCTTTGTTACAGCCAGACTAAATCACAGGTTTCAGTTCTAAGGAAAGTTTAATAGCTAAAATGTACTTCCTCTTCCTGGATGATCGTGTCTCTACCCGGCACTACTAACCTCTTGATGTAATAACACCAATAAATATTGTTTGTGAGTATAATGCTGCAACAAAACAACTTAAACAAATTACTTTGACAAGGCAATTTCAAGTATTAAAGACATTAACAATAATTTAAAGGCAAAAATCAGTAAATAAATCAGTAGCACTCCAAGAAGTGAACTGAAGTGCAAGATATTAAAATAAATCTCGTATCTGCCAGCATTAACTCAGGAACTTCTGAGAGTGTGGCAAGTGTGCCAAGCAGATGGAAGCTCTGGGAAATGAACAGGAGATGATTTGTAGTAAGTTAGGTTTCCTCAAGTATGACACTGGTGTGCTGGGTGGGCACTTAGTATTATGGATATAAAACAATGGGTGTAAAAGTACTTAAATAGGGTACAGAGCAGACAATAGCAATGAAAGAGGGAAGGGAGGGAATTTGGAAGCCAGATTACCATGAGGGGCAGAAGCTAGAGACATGGCCTTTTAAAACCATAAGAGAAGAGAGGTAGGGGTGACGAAAATATTCAAACTGGAGCTTTAGTCCTTTGGATATAATTTCAGAAGCTTTTAGCTTAACGTCTCAGTGGGGTGTGGTAGACTCAAAGAACAGGGGGAAAAACAGTAGCAAGGGAAATGGAAAGACAGTGGAATGCAACTTTAAGCAGGCATATAAAGCTTAAAAAGTACTAAAGCATAAATCCTGGAGTGCAATTCACAATACTGTCACTACTGCAATCCGACCATATACTAAAGTACCAGGCTATGCAAAAACTTGCTGGTAACTCTGTAATAAATAACCCAATGAAAGTCAAATTTGGCAGCAAATCACAGTACTGCCACAACTGTGAAAGAAGCTACAAGACTGAGGCTCCAGACTGGGTCTAAAATAAAAAAATCTACCTATAACTTTGTTGACTAAACCATGGACAAAGAGTAGAAAAGTACAAAAATATTTCACCACACAGCTCAATATAAGGTTGACTTAAATAAGCTTTTTTTCTTCCCTTTTGATGAAAATCTTGTATCTTACACCTCCCAGAGTCTTGAACAAAAGATCGTAACAATGTCAGCATTGCTTATGTAGTAGTGTATTCATACAAAATGCCACTAGATGGCATCTTCATGACAAAGTAAATGTTCAGTTGTGAAACAATGCTTATCCTGTACCTAGCTCAGTCCAAATCAGTCCATTTTGCATTTATTAAAACTGCTTTGCTGTGCTGTTCAGGTCTGCTGTTATTGTTTTTATAGGAATCGGATTAGTTAATAAAGCTCCTGCACAAACTCATTTTAAACGATTAGTTATAAAGGCATCATAGAAGTTAAACAAATTCTCTTTAAAATTTCTTGAATGCACCATAACACAGAGATCATTAATAATTAATTGGGGTGAATAAACCAAACTCCACTAACTATAAACATTTTACCCTTGTTTCAGCTAATTATAGGTTCATAAGTTCATAGGAGGTTACTAGGCTATTGACCCGAGGGCCATTTTATGCCTAGATTATTACACCCATTATATTTCGAGAAAAAAAGTCTAGTCAATGCCTAAGATTATTATTAGTAATAACTGCTCATGTCTAAGAGGAATGTGGGAGCTATTTCTGGCAAGAATTTGAAGTCTCCCATCCATTTATCCAGACTCCTTTTGAGCAGAGTCATACAGGTGTTCTGCTTAACATGAACTGGTAGCCTATAACTGATATATCATCAAAGAAACATTTTATTATACTCTTTAACTCTGAGTTTATAAAAGATGATGTACATTTACCCAAGTTATATGCACCAATCGTCGTCATCATCAACATCAACCAGCTCTTTACCATCTTCTCCATGGGAGTGGGGTGTCATGTCAACTGTGGCCATTTCTCCAGATTCAGTGCCACATTATTACGTTCTCTGACACTCATGGCTTCACATATTTTTACTGGATGCCTTCCCTTCCACTTATGTTATTCTTGTCTGTCCCAAATTGTCTTCACCAGATTGTCTTCTGCTTTCCTACACGTGTGCTCGAACCACTGTAATCTGTTCTCTTTGACCTCCTCTGCAATTGGAAGTACTGAAGCTTCTGCTGTGATGTCCTCATTTACAGTGTGAATCCTACCACACATCTCAGGTACATCATTTCCATCACCTCTAGCTTCCTCAACTGCTCTGCCTTCACTGTACAGGTTTATGCACCATGCAGTAGTACTGGTCACACCACTGTTTTGTACAACGTACTTTTCAGCTTCAGTGGTGTTCTTCTGTCATACACTGCCCCTGATGATCTTTGTCAGGTAGCTGCAGTACCTCTGATTCTAGTTTTGACCTCCTTATTCAGACTTCCACAATCACCTCTCCCAGATGCTTGAAGCTGTTAACTTGTTCCAATTCCCCCATTTTCTATCATGACAACTGTCTTATCTGTCCTGAGTTTCATCCCATTTGCCTTTAGTTTTGCATTACATTCCACTATCATTTGCTCAAATTCCTGATTAGAATTTGCTTGTAATGCCACATTGTCTGCAGTCAGCAGCTTTGTCGATGAGCCCCCTCTGACCTGTTTACTAATGTAACCCATCACCAGTATGAACAGCAGTGGGCTCAGAACTGAACCCTAATGCACACTCACTCCCACTGGGAGCCTCACTGTGAGTCAGAACAATGTTTGCACTTGTTATTAGGTCCTTGTACATAGCCTATACTAACTCTACCAGTGTTTCCCACACTTAGAAACATTGCAGGACTGCCTAAATCAGCTTATCTTTTATTCAAGACTCAGAGAAGTGTTGAAAACACTGAAGTATGAGAAACAAGCTTTTCATCAAAAGGGGAAACAGCATTTATTTAAATGCTGATTAAATATTTTAAGTTGCACTTAAAATAGCAGTACTGCTTAATGTGCAATTAATTTTTGCACACTGACTTTCATAAAGTGCATGTGCCAACCATCTGACCATATGAACATAAAATGTTGTGAAATGTACATACTGAACACTGGATTCCAAGTTCCTAACCTGACATCCAATGTTGCAACAGACTTTCCATGCATCAACACTTGCAAATTACTGCTTCCTTTGTGACATGTAACTACTTTTTCTAGAGCTGTATTAGATGATGCCATGCCAAATTTCCCAATTCATGAAATTCTCCTGATGGTTTGTGTATTTATTTGTACTTGTGTTGGCAAGGTGACTATTTTGTGATAGGACCTAAACTGGGACACTTAAGGGCCGCCCCGGGAAGCCAGGTCTGCAATCCCATTCTCCCAGCCCCCATGGGAGTGGAGATAGGGAAGCCAAGTCATCTTGAGCTGGGGCAGGCAGGTTGGCCTCCCTTCCTTCACCAGGCACTGTGGGGATGCCACTCTGTGAATAGCACCACACAGGATGCAAGAGGCCACATGCCAGAAGGCTTGAAGTGATGCACATTCGTCACCACCTGGCACCGTGGGGGTGAGAGACTGAGGTGTGCCACAAAATTTCCAGAGATGGGGGGAGCCAGGGCCATCTCCTCTGTAAGTTTGAAAGCCCTAGGTGCAAGGAAAGTGAAGAGCCAGTGTCACAGTAGTCTGGATGAGGGACTGTCTGAGGCTTTGAGGCCCAGCAGAGTTCCATGAGGCTGGGAAGATCCCCTGAAAGGTTCCAAGAGCACGCATGACACTGCATGATTTGGCAGCAGTTAGGAGATATGTAACACTGGAAAAGAGCTCTCTCTCCTGTGTAGAAGTGGAACCCCAGAGGGGGTCAGTCCCGATGGAAGTCTGGAAGGGAGAGAGAGGTGGAAAATGACTGGTACAGGACAGCACTCGCCTGTATGAGGGGTTACAGACCATGCCCCCTCTGGGACGGAAGTCTGGAAGGGGGAGAGAGAAAGGCAGTGGCAGGGCTGGGCAAGCTCCTGCCCGGGTGAGTGTGGTTAGGCAGAGTTCCCCACAATGGAAGTCCTTAAGAGACCACTAGGGTGGACAGCAGCAGACCCTGGAGAGGTCATTCCTGGGTGAGCGGGGTCACGTCAGGGGTCCAGGAAAGTAAATAATGTGGGAAGAAATAGCCAGGGAATTGTTATGGCTAGGCTTGTATAGGCCCTAGGGCTGATAGCCTAGTACCAACCTATGAACCTATGAACCTATGAACCTATGCACAGCCCCGCTATGATGGAAGTCTTCAAGGGAGCAACTGGCGGACAGAGGTGGGGCCTGGAGAGCTTCTGCCTGGGTGAGTGGGGTCAGGCAGAGCTCCCCATGATGGAAGTCCTTGAAGAAGCTCCAGGGTGGATGGCAGAGGGGCCTGGAGAGCTCCCGCCGGGGTGAAGGCATCCAACTTCACCCCATAACCGACAGCATCCTTGAAAAATCTCAAAGTCCCCAGAGCTGCTCTGGATGGGAAAGCAGGGGGACTCTGAAGCCTTCATGAGAGTGGATCTGCCCCTCAGCAGCCGAGGGGAGTTTCAGTGGAGCAGACGGGATTGGGGGGGAAGCTCCCCTGAAAGGGTCCGAGGGCATGAGTGATCCGGCATGATTTGGCAACCTGCCGGAGACATGCAGGTGGTGGAGTCCCCTGAAAATATGGGGGACTGCGGTTGGGGAAGGTCTCTTGGTCAGGTTGAAGGGGAGGACTGTCGGTTTTGGCCCTGAAAGAAGTCAGTACAGAAGTGCCAGGAAGATAGGTGTAGGGCCTGGAGAGCTCCTGCCTGGGTGAGTGGGGTCAAGCAGAACCCCCCACAATGGAAGTCATTAAGGGAGTGACTGACTGATGGCAGCAGGGTCTAGAAGGCTCCTGCCAGGGCGAAGGCATCTGACCTTACCCCATACCCAATGGCATCCCAGAAAAATCGCAAAGTCCCCAGAGCTGCTTAGGATGGGAAAGCAGGGGGACTGGCCACCCTGGAAGCCAAGTCACCATTCAGACTGCGTGGTCTAAACTGGGACATTTCTGTGTCCCAAAGACAATGTTTAGGATTCTGGAACAGATACTTCCAAACTGGGACTGTCCTGGAAAATCTGGGACTGTTGGTCACCTTGGCGTTGGTCACTTAAATTAGCTGCATTTATTAGCAGTGCATAACAACTTGAAAGACTCAAACTGTGGTAACAGAAATCCATGCTGCAGCAGCAGCTATAATGAATGTCTTGTGTCTCAAACAGTTTCCCTGTGGCTTTTCTGAAAGTGGACTATGCCCTACCACAGTATTCCAGTTAACAAATTCAAATAATGCATACATATGTGCAGAAACATCAACTAACCATCAAATAGCCCTATCTATTTTATAATCTGTTTCTTTAAATTCCTGTAAGATTCTACACAGCCAGTTATAGGTCTAAGATCCTGACACTAGAAACAATCCCATACACTTCTCTTGCCTGCCTGAATTAGAAGAAAAAATGCAAGTTATCAGAGCTTGGACAAGATGCTCTTATTAAAGTACTTGGAAAAACATATCCAGTGGATTTTTAGTCAGGCTTTTCCCTGGCTAGTCATCCTATTACTTGGGCTAGTTCCCAAATCTAGGTCTCCTACATCTGATAAACACATTCAGCTGCTGTATTATTTACCAGTTATATTTTATAGAATGCATACTCTTTGTGTGTGTGTGTGTGTGTGTGTGTGTGTGTGTGTGTGTGTGTGTGTGTGTGTGTGTGTGTGTGTGGTGTGCGCGTGTGTATGCATGTATGTCAAAGCATCCAACACTGAAAATATCTAAGATTCAGAATATTTAAACTCAAAATATCAAAAAAGAAAATGTATTTTATTAAGCCCCCCTTCAACCCCACATCCTCTACAATTTCTGTACACCAACTCCGGGATCATACACACACAACAGTGAAAAGGGGCACATTTCAAGTTTTCAAAAGTTTAAAATGTTGGTATTCTGTGCCTTTATCAGCTTTTTGATATTCTCACGTTAGATCAAATGAATGTCATCCATGTGTGTGTGTGTGTGTGTGTCTGTCTGTCTCTCTCTGTGTATATATATATATATATATATATATATATATATATATATATACCTAATTGATCAAAACAGCATAAGATCAACAATAAAAAGATTGATAGTAAAAATATCAAAACCTAAAAAGATCAAACACAAAAAAAGTGGCAAAACTGTATTTATACTAGGTAAGGTTTAATAACCTTTCCTTACTGTTTTGTGACCTTAGAGTTGACATATATATAATTAGTAGGGGGTGGAGGGTGCAGAGGGCACCCCCCCCCCCCGCTAAAACATTGACAAAATATGGGTCAGTTTTGTTAGATTTGTAAATGGTTTTCTATGTTGTTAGATGTTGTCACGTTTTTCAATGTTTTGGCAGAGGCAAGACCCCCTGCACCCCCACACCCCCACTAATTATATATACCAACCCTGAGGTCCCAGAAAATTGGGGAAAGGGCATAAATCTTCCATTAGTATTTTTGTGTTTCAGTCTTTTTCAGTTTCATTCCGCTTCTCAGTCTTTTTATTGTTGATCTTATGCTCCTTCAGTCAGTTTAGGTACACCCATATATGTATTATATATGCCTCTTAAACACACACACACATACACACACACACACACACACACACACACACACACACATACACTGTGGCGTGGCATATTGGAAATTAGAAAGATGGTAAAAGGATATGAACATGCTATTTTTGTAATGAAGATACTGTTTTTGTTGCATAAATGCTGTTTAATTCTGAGTTGTGTAACCTAAACAATATAGCAATCATGCAACAAATAGAGTTAAAGGAAGAGCATAGAACTAGATAGCAAAATATTTTTATCTCAATGAAGATGGCTATCTATGATGAATAATAGGGACTCTGGGGAGTTATCAGCCAGAAAGAAAACTACAAGAGATGTTTGCCTCTCTTTTGGAGAGATTTTTGTGGCCAAGAGCAGTGACTCCTGAAAGATACTAGGTGGAGAGTTTACTGGAGGATCTGTTTGGAGGATTACCTAAAGTTTGTCTAGAATGACTTAGAACCATTGATGGATGTGAAACCTAAACTCATATGACTTTATATTTCTTTTAAGAGATGATTGCTCATAGGTTAATAAGTTCATAGGTAGGTACTAGGCTATCGGCCCTGGGGCCTATACAAGCCCAGCCAAAAAGGTAACCTGGCTTCTGCCACCCAAGAAAATTATTTTCCTGTGCCACTGTTGAGCAGAGCCACAGAGGTGATCCCCGGGATGAATTTCCTATTTTCCATCCAATCATTAAGATGTTTCTTGAAGAGTACTAATGAGGAGCTTTGTTTGATATAGATAGGTAGTTTATTCTAGAGTATGGGAAGTCTCTGGGACAGGAATCTATCCCTCCGGCATGTTCTGTTTATTGTGGTAACAAGGTTTAGATCCCTAGAGCGTCTAGCTCGGAGGGATTGGGATTTCTTTAAGTGGAGCATGTCCAACAGCTCTGGGTTTGACATAGCTTTGTATGTTAGGCAGAGATCACCTCTGAGTATGCGATATGTGATGGAGTAAAGCTGGAGTTTTTTTAGATGGTCTGCGTAGGGAATCTGTTTGAGGCTGGTAATCCCCTTTGTGAAGTATTTCTGCAGCCTTTCCAGTTGTTGTAGATGTCTTGTGAGGTACATACCAAAAGGGGCATTGTACTCTATAATGGGTCTAATGAGTGATGTGTAGAGGGGAACAATGACCTCTTTTTTTCTGTATGAGAGACCATTTGTGATGAGGTGTGCCATGTAGAAGGATTTACTGACTACTGTGGCTATGTGATTACCAGAGGAGAGACTACTGTCCACCTGTGTATCAAGGTCTCTTATCACACATTCAGTGTTAAATATACTACCGCCTATGTTGTAGTTCATGGGTACAGAGTTTTTACCAAAGGGGATGACAATGCACTTTTTGGCATTGAGATTGAGGCCATGGCTTTGACACCAGGCATCTGACTCAGTGAGGCCCTCTTGTAGGATGTACACATCTTTAGGAGTTTCGATTATGGCTCCTAGTTTGCAATCATCTGCAAACTTTGTTAGCCAAAGACCTTCTGTGTTAGCCTGTACTTCAGAGAAGTAGATACCAAACAGGAGAGGACCCAGGACTGAACCCTATGGTACTCCACTTGTCACTGGTCTGAAGTCGAATTTGGAGTCTGCTACTTTCACAGTGTGGATTCTGTCAGTGAGCCAGTTGGCAACCCATCTTGTGACATAGAGATTTATACCTAGTTTAGTGAGTTTATCTATAATTCCAGAGTGGGGGATGGTGTTGAAAGCCTTGGCAAGATCTAGATAGGCTGTATGAACCATCTTACCCTTGTTTACGGCTTTAGTGACTGCTTCAAAAAAGTCTATCAGGTTTAGGAGACATGATTTGCCTTTTACAAACCTGAACTGGGTGGGGTCCAGAGTTTGGAGATTACCAATGTCTTTGTTTATAAGTTCCATGATGATACGTTCCATGGCCTTGCAGACCAGGCTCGTCAGGCTAATGGGGCAGTAGTTCCCGGGGTCCATGGTGGCTCCCCCCTTGTGGAGTGGGATAACCATTGCTCTGCGCCATTTAGCAGGCACAAAGCCTGAGGTGAGATTATGACTGAACATGGTACTTAGGTGGGGTGCCATTTCATTCTGTAGTTCATGTAGAACACAGCCTGGGATACTGTCTGGTCCCATGGATACTGTGTTCTTGGCTTTGGACAGTGTAGTTTTTACCTGTGCAGCCGTGATTACAGGAACTTTGCATTCTTCCGGTATAGAGATGGGCTATTTAGGGGGTGAGAGGGGGGTAAAGTTAGCACTGAACCTATCTGCCAGGATGTTGGCAATATCAGTTGGGTCTGTATATTTAGTGCCATTGTGCTGTAACTCAGAGCAGATCTGAGTGTTGCCATTGAGATTCCTGACATAGCTATAGAAAGCTTTGTGGTTGTCTTTAGAATCAGTGGCGATTTTGTTTTTGTAACTAGCTTTGGAGGATTTTATCAGGGATCGCAGCTTCTTACTGAGGCTGACCAGGGAGCTCCTCCACTCGTGGGATTTTACTCTCTTTTGCAACAGTTTCTTCTTTCTAAAAGTCCAAAATACTGCTCTCACTGGTAAATGCTCTTGTGGAAACAACAAGTAAGTATATAATAAAAACGTAGCACAAGAGCAAAAGCAAGGGTCAAATCTTATATTCAAAGCCAGATACTTTTATTAGTAAAACAATGGATAAGCGCTTTCGCTATAAAATAGCTTCATCAGATCACAATGTTAGCTTAACATAGACAGTTTAAATACTAAAGCACATGGTGAGTACATTCAAATGAGCCAATCATCATCACATACCAATTAGTTCATTTAACATTTAAAGCAGCAGACACAAAAATATATGTCAGTGCATTCATTACTGCTATTAATCATGTAAAAAATCATATAAAAAACTTATATGACTAACACCATTTAAAATGCATCCTTTGAATACAGCATAAGATATAAATATAGTATAAGATTTAATAAGAATTTTCTTACTATTAAAATGCATTATAAAAATATATATTTGTATATATCTATTATTTTAAAAAATATAAATATTTTAAAAATAAACTCATTATTCTCATATCTTTATGTGTCTGCGTTTTCTAAGTACAGGTTTGATAGAGACTTTGTCATTTAGTCCTGAGCCTCTATCTGCTCTTAGTAAAATAATCCAGTTGTTTTCCTTCTCCTCTGTGTATGTCATTATGTTACCTCCTCTTACATTAGGTTCTATTACTTCTAGTACCCTAAATTGAAATTCATGTTGAGTGTTGTGTGAGACAGTGTGCTTGGCTAAAGCATTCTGTGTATTACTTTTTCTGATGTTATAAATATGTTCTCTTATCCTGTCACGTAGTGGGCGGTTCGTCTTACCCACATAAAATGATGAACATATTTTGCAAACTGCCAGGTAAACAACATGAGGTGTCATACAATTCGCATGTGTAGTAAAATAAAATGTTTTACCATTATCTGGATGGATAAATGTGGTATTGCTATCAATATAACAACAAAAATTGCAATGACCACATTTTTCTGTATGTCCTGAACTAACATTCTGTGTAGCTTTTTTAGGATAACAGAGGAGCCTTTTTAAGTTGTTTCTGTTCCTATATATAAAAGAGGGTTCTTTACCAACTATATTAAAAATCTCTTTGTCAGCCTTTAGTATATCCCAATGTTTACATATAATATTCTTGACTTCAAATAAGTCTGTTGTATAGCTTGTTGCAAATTTAACATTCAAAAGTGTCGAAGGGATATCAGTTCTAATGATATCCTGTGCTGGGCCAAAATAAGGTTTACCTCTAACATCACGTGAATTGAGGGCTTCAGTAGTGTATTGTTCTATTTCACTGATTTTGTAGCCCCTATTCTTTAATCTATTCCGTAGACATGACAGATCTTTTTCTAATCCTGTTACTGACGGATTTAGCCTAGAACATCTTAGAGATTGTCCTTTAATTATGTTTTTAAAAATGTGGGGTGGGTGCATACTCATCCTATGTAACAGCATATTGCTGTGACAAGGTTTCCGATATACCCCTGTGTTGATGAGACCATTATGTAACCTTTCTACATAAACATCTAGGAACACTACTTTCTCATAGGAGTATTGCATGGTAAATTTCAAACAATTTGTCAAGCTATTCATGATATTTAAAAACCTTTCTAAGTTATCTACTGTTCCATTCCATAGAAAAAAGACATCTTCTACAAATCTACGAAAGAAAATGACATGTTCCTTAAAAAACTTTTCTTTAAACAAAACTTCTTGTTCCCAGAATGCTAAAAACATGTTGGCGTAGCTGTTGGCACAAGGAGTGCCCATTGCTACGCCTTCATGTTGCTTAAAAATCTTGTCATCAAACATAAACATGTTGTTATAAAGCACAAGTTCAAGAAAATGAACAATCAGATCTATCAACGACTCAGAATAGTCACTACATTCTTTTAGATAATGTGTAACAAAAGTTAAACCTAGTTCATTGGGTATTACAGTAAACAAGGACTGTATATCTAGGGTGACAAAATAACAAGCATTGATATTGTCACAATGTGTGATGCATTCATAAAGGTCTACTAAGAATTGCTTTGTGTCACGTAAGACAAATTTATTTTTATTCAAAATGGGTCTTACATGCTTCTCTATGAATACTGATAGATGTTCGGTAACCCACCCTCTTCCAGATACAATAGGTCTCATTGGTGGGTTACTTGAATCTTTGTGTAACTTAGGAAGTCCATAAATTAAAGGCAACATTGGTTTCTCAACCATAAGGTATTCATAGGCATTTCTTTCAATTAAATTACTTTTGTAAATATCAGTAAGGGTATCATATACATACCTACAGGTGTCATAAACATCTGATGTGTTAATGATACCATAAAATTTGTCTTGTAACATATCATGCATAGCATTCATATAATGTTCTTTGTCCAGGACAACAACACCAGAACCTTTATCTGCTGGCCTAACTACAATGTTCTCATTTAATTGCAGGTTATTCAAACTTTTTCTTTCATTGAATGTTAAATTATCTGATTTCTTTAATTTATTATATGTCTTAGTTTCATAGTAATGATACAACTCTTCCTCAGTTACTTTTAAGAAAGCCTCTACTAGAAGGTGGTTTACGGGTACATAATCACTAAGATTCTTAAATATAGGGCCTTCTCTGACAGTGCTATCCTTATCCCTGAAATTATATTTCAACATTAAGTTCCTACAAAATATTCTTAAATCCATAATTGTGTCAGTAAGACGGCCAGTTGTCTTCGGTATATAATTCAGGCCCTTACTTAACAAGGAGATGTCAGAGTCAGTTAATTCAACAGAAGAGAGATTAAACACTACTTTTTCTTTACCCACATTTTCTTTATCGTGGTATTGTGTAGAGAGTCTTCTGACAATTTCCTCTTTTGCCTTCCCCTGCTCATGGAACGTGACCTCCTTGGGCCTTTGTCCATGCGCACGGGTAAAGGGAGAGTTAGATTGGCATCAACTGCATGCTGATTAGCTTCCTTTGTTTTAGGTCTAATTGCTGGTTCTGAGGTAACTAAAGGTTTATTCTTAACAACATTAACCTCAGGGTATAATTAATGCTTTCCTGTACACTAGAATGCACTAATCTAATCACATCATTAGAATCATTTAATTCATTGCAAGGTACATCACTTGTCACAGTCTCTATATTATTGTTCGTATTTGCAATACTAGATCTCTCTTCTTCATTACTATCAGGTTGTAAGCCATAAGTGGACTTACTATTATCTAAAACATTCAAATTAGCATTATTAAGCATATTCAGACTGTCAGGAACATCTATAGAGAACGCTGAATCACTATTATTCCCAGCATTTCTCATATATGTGTTAGTTGCATTCATTCTAATAGGTTGTATAGTATTGACATTAGTCTGGCCTTCATTTACATTAATAGCTCGTCTATCATTATTATGTCTCTGCCAAACAAATACTTGACCTAGTTTAAAATCATTTAAATCACGTATCACTGTATTTCTTTTTTGTTGCAAAAGTTTCCGATCATAGGCGGAAACACAGTCAAGTAAATTTTCAAATAGTGGATATACGATATTTTCAGAAAAGTCAGTGAATAAATGTTTCTGTTTAGAGTTAATTGAGTCAGTTAATTTCTTTTCCTCAGGACTAAAAAAGTCGATTAAGAGCTTAAGATACTCACGACTAGTCTCTAGGTTGATGCGCTGCCAACGCGCTAACAGTTCTGGAAAGTCAGTGCCTTGGCTAGGCATACATGGCTCATTTGAATGTACTCACCATGTGCTTTAGTATTTAAACTGTCTATGTTAAGCTAACATTGTGATCTGATGAAGCTATTTTATAGCGAAAGCGCTTATCCATTGTTTTATTAATAAAAGTATCTGGCTTTGAATATAAGATTTGACCCTTGCTTTTGCTCTTGTGCTACGTTTTTATTATATACTTACTTGTTGTTTCCACAAGAGCATTTACCAGTGAGAGCAGTATTTTGGACTTCTGGAATCTTTATTTTATTCTTTACTGCTCACAACGGAGTAAGGTGACTTTTATACTGTGCTGTTGCCATTTTCGTCTACTACAATGCTAATTTTCTGATTATCGAGAAAATGTCAAACATAGAATTAGACTATGTACCCAGAGGTGAACACCGGGGCAGAGAAACACTTGAAACCAGATTTCGCAAACATTTGAATGGAATTTCCAACCCCTCTTGGTTTGTGCTTGAGGAAGCGAGTTTGGCTGACGTCAACGGAGCGACAGTAGACATGCAGGCGCTTTACCGAGCACTCGATGATATTGAGAAGGACTTCTTTAAATTGAAATGCCTAAAGGCACAGCGTGCCCATTTCCAATACTATCTTGACCACCACATAGTGCCTCGTGGCCTGAGAGTATTCTGTATGCCTAGCCAAGGCACTGATTTTCCAGAACTGTTAGTGCGTTGGCAGCGCATCAACCTAGAGACTAGTCGTGAGTATCTTAAGCTCTTAATTTACTTTTTTAGTCCTGAGGAAAAGACATTAACTGACTCAATTAACTCTAAACAGAAACATTTATTCACTGACTTTTCTGAAAATATCGTATATCCGCTATTTGAAAATTTACTTGACTGTGTTTCCACCTATGATCGGAAACTTTTGCAACAAAAAAGAAATAAAGTGATACGTGATTTAAATGATTTTAAACTAGGTCAAGTGTTTGTTTGGCAGAGACATAATAATGATAGACGAGCTATTAATGTACATGAAGGCCAGACTAATGTCAATACTATACAACCTATTAGAATGAATGCAACTAACACATATATGAGAAATGCTGGGAATAATAGTGATTCAGCGTTCTCTATAGATGTTCCTGACAGTCTGAATACGCTTAATAATGCTAATTTGAATGTTTTAGATAATAGTAAGTCCACTTATGGCTTACAACCTGATAGTAATGAAGAAGAGAGATCTAGTATTGCAAATACGAACAATAATATAGAGACTGTGACAAGTGATGTACCTTGCAATGAATTAAATGATTCTAATGATGTGATTAGATTAGTGCATTCTAGTGTACAGGAAAGCATTGATCTATACCCTGAGGTTAATGTTGTTAAGAATAAACCTTTAGTTACCTCAGAACCAGCAGTTAGACCTAAAACAAAGGAAGCTAATCAGCATGCAGTTGATGCCAATCTAACTCTCCCTTTACCTGTGCACATGGACAAAGGCCCAAGGAGGTCACGTTCCATGAGCAGGGGAAGGCAAAAGAGGAAATTGTCAGAAGACTCTCTACACAATACCACGATAAAGAAAATGTGGGTAAAGAAAAAGTAGTGTTTAATCTCTCTTCTGTTGAATTAACTGACTCTGACATCTCCTTGTTAAGTAAGGGCCTGAATTATATACCGAAGACAACTGGCCGTCTTACTGACACAATTATGGATTTAAGAATATTTTGTAGGAACTTAATGTTGAAATATAATTTCAGGGATAAGGATAGCACTGTCAGAGAAGGCCCTATATTTAAGAATCTTAGTGATTATGCACCCGTAAACCACCCTCTAGTAGAGGCTTTCTTAAAAGTAACTGAGGAAGAGTTGCATCATTACTATGAAACTAAGACATATAATAAATTAAAGAAATCAGATAATTTAACATTCAATGAAAGAAAAAGTTTGAATAACCTGCAATTAAATGAGAACATTGTAGTTAGGCCAGCAGATAAAGGTTCTGGTGTTGTTGTCCTGGACAAAGAACATTATATGAATGCTATGCATGATATGTTACAAGACAAATTTTATGGTATCATTAACACATCAGATGTTTATGACACCTGTAGGTATGTATATGATACCCTTACTGATATTTACAAAAGTAATTTAATTGATAGAAATGCCTATGAATACCTTATGGTTGAGAAACCAATGTTGCCTTTAATTTATGGACTTCCTAAGTTACATAAAGATTCAAGTAACCCACCAATGAGACCTATTGTATCTGGAAGAGGGTGGGTTACCGAACATCTATCAGTATTCATAGAAAAGCATTTAAGACCCATTTTGAATAAAAATAAATTTGTCTTACGTGACACAAAGCAATTCTTAGTAGACCTTTATGAATGCATCACACATTGTGACAATATCAATGCTTGTTATTTTGTCACCCTAGATATACAGTCCTTGTTTACTGTAATACCAAATGAACTAGGTTTAACTTTTGTTACAAATTATCTAAAAGAATGTAGTGACTATTCTGAGTTGTTGATAGATCTGATTGTTCATTTTCTTGAACTTGTGCTTTATAACAACATGTTTATGTTTGATGACAAGATTTTTAAGCAACATGAAGGCGTAGCAATGGGCACTCCTTGTGCCAACAGCTACGCCAACATGTTTTTAGCATTCTGGGAACAAGAAGTTTTGTTTAAAGAAAAGTTTTTTAAGGAACATGTCATTTTCTTTCGTAGATTTGTAGACAATGTCTTTTTTCTATGGAATGGAACAGTAGATAACTTAGAAAGGTTTTTAAATATCATGAATAGCTTGACAAATTGTTTGAAATTTACCATGCAATACTCCTATGAGAAAGTAGTGTTCCTAGATGTTTATGTAGAAAGGTTACATAATGGTCTCATCAACACAGGGGTATATCGGAAACCTTGTCATAGCAATATGCTGTTACATAGGACGAGTATGCACCCACCCCACATTTTTAAAAACATAATTAAAGGACAATCTCTAAGATGTTCTAGGCTAAATCCGTCAGTAACAGGATTAGAAAAAGATCTGTCATGTCTACGGAATAGATTAAAGAATAGGGGCTACAAAATCAGTGAAATAGAACAATACACTACTGAAGCCCTCAATTCATGTGATGTTAGAGGTAAACCTTATTTTGGCCCAGCACAGGATATCATTAGAACTGATATCCCTTCGACACTTTTGAATGTTAAATTTGCAACAAGCTATACAACAGACTTATTTGAAGTCAAGAATATTATATGTAAACATTGGGATATACTAAAGGCTGACGAAGAGATTTTTAATATAGTTGGTAAAGAACCCTCTTTTATATATAGGAACAGAAACAACTTAAAAAGGCTCCTCTGTTATCCTAAAAAAGCTACACAGAATGTTAGTTCAGGACATACAGAAAAATGTGGTCATTGTAATTTTTGTTGTTATATTGATAGCAATACCACATTTATCCATCCAGATAATGGTAAAACATTTTATTTTACTACACATGCGAATTGCATGACACCTCATGTTGTTTACCTGGCAGTTTGCAAAATATGTTCATCATTTTATGTGGGTAAGACGAACCGCCCACTACGTGACAGGATAAGAGAACATATTTATAACATCAGAAAAAGTAATACACAGAATGCTTTAGCCAAGCACACTGTCTCACACAACACTCAACATGAATTTCAATTTAGGGTACTAGAAGTAATAGAACCTAATGTAAGAGGAGGTAACATAATGACATACACAGAGGAGAAGGAAAACAACTGGATTATTTTACTAAGAGCAAATAGAGGCTCAGGACTAAATGACAAAGTCTCTATCAAACCTGTACTTAGAAAACGCAGACACATAAAGATATGAGAATACTGAGTTTATTTTTAAAATATTTATATTTTTTTAAATAATAGATATATACAAATATATATTTTTATAATGCATTTTAATAGTAAGAAAATTCTTATTAAATCTTATACTATATTTATATCTTATGCTGTATTCAAAGGATGCATTTTAAATGGTGTTAGTCATATAAGTTTTTTATATGATTTTTTACATGATTAGTAGCAGTAATGAATGCACTGACATATATTTTTGTGTCTGCTGCTTTAAATGTTAAATTAACTAATTGGTATGTGATGATGATTGGCTCATTTGAATGTACTCACCATGTGCTTTAGTATTTAAACTGTCTATGTTAAGCTAACATTGTGATCTGATGAAGCTATTTTTTAGCGAAAGCGCTTATCCATTGTTTTACTAATAAAAGTATCTGGCTTTGAATATAAGATTTGACCCTTGCTTTTGCTCTTGTGCTACGTTTTTATTATATAGTTTCTTCTTTCTGTTGTACAGTTTGTTTATGGCAAGGGACCACCAGATTGGCTTCCTTTTTTTGGAGCATAGCGTCTTGGTTCTGTTTGGGATAGCACGATCCATGCACTCATGTAAGTGCTTATAAAGTGCAATTGTGTAGGATTCAGTAGTCATAACTGTATTGTCCATCTGCATGAGTGTCATGATGTTCACCACTTCTGTTTTAAGAAGCATGAAGTTGGCTTTGGAGAAATGTTTTACCATGGTTTCCTTAATGAGGGGTGGGGGCAGGATGTGGATATCTAGGGTAATTAGATTATGGTCGGATCGGACCAATGAGGCATTGACTTCAGGTGTGGAACACCGGTCATTCATGCTGGTAATGACTAGATCTAGGATATTGTTGCCCTGGTGGGGGTTTGGATAAGTTGATCCAGAGCATTGGAGTTTATGAATTCCAGAAAGCATTGAGCGAAGGAGTTGGTACATGATCAGTTTTCCCAGTTAATGGTGTTGTAGTTGAAATTGCACATTATTAGGGTGTTTGGTTGAACCCTGATATTTTCCAGTATATCAAGAAAAGAGGAGTGGGAATCCTGGGGCATGGTGGGTGATCTGTAGAAAGCTACAATTTGGATTGCAGTTTTGCCCAGAGTTAGTTGCACTTGGATAATCTCGGCTGCATTATGCTGAGCAACTAGCCTGGAGGTGTGGATAACCTTAATGAATATGGACACGCCTCCACCTTTGGTGTTCCGGTCCAGGTTACATGGCCGAAAAGTGTGGTATAAGTTATAGCCTGGTAGTGCAGGGGTGCTCTCTGGAGCCTTGAACCAGGTCTCAGTCACTGCACAGATATCGATGTTCTCCATTTTAAGGAGTGTCTCTAGTGAGTGCATTTTGAGATATAGACTTCTAGCATTGAGTAGCATCACCCTCAGTTTTTGCTTCCCTGTTCCTGTTACGGTGGCAAATTTGTCATTTGAACCTTGCCTAAAAAAGGCACTATAGGAGCGGCAAGAACCTTAGCCAGTATCTGGAATCCCAGGGGTGACAGGTGCAGGCCATCTCTGGAAAAGCATCGTGGTCTGTCAACCATGTCATCCCAGGCAGACAGATACTGGATCCTTTTAGAATGGCACCAGAAGCTCAGCCAATTGTTGATGTCAATCATTTTGTCCTTGTACTGCGGCATCATTCTGGGTGATGGCAGAATGCTACTCAGGGCTAGGGTCATACCTGCCTGGGCTACAAGATCAGAGAGCTCTTCCATGTCTCTTTTCATGTAGTCCAAGGAGGTACATCTCAGGTCGTTCACACCAACATGGGCAATGACAGAGTCATACTTGTACTTGTTGTGGAGTGACCTGAGTGAGTGGGTTATGTGGCGGATCCTGGCACATGACAGGCAGCTGACAGTAACCTTCTCCTTGTTTAGCTGTCAAAGAACTTAGCTTGCTTTCATTTTTACCACTATGTTTCACTGTAAAGTACTCAGAACTGGAAGTTCTGTCTCCAGTGTGTCTGTCTTGCATACTACTTGCATGTACAAATACACGAACACACGCGCGCACGCACACACACACACACACACACACACACACACACACACACACACACACACACACACACACACACACACACACACACACACACACACACACACACACACACACACACACACAGCCACCAAACTCACATTTTATACAGTAAGAAATTGGATATAGTCAATGTTTCTTCAGGTTTATAGTTAATAGTTCATAGCCAAGGCAAATGTATGCACAATTTTGGAATATTCTCCTAGATCATATCCTCCAATAAACTCAAATATTCAAAAATAAATATAAGTTAAAGTAACAAAGAAAAGACATAGTATCAAGAAATTTCAGTTATAAGTTATGGTTCATAGCGGTATGTAGTATAGGTATTGTATTAATTAAAATCGTAAAAAGGCACTTAGTACTTTGTGTACATAGTTCTTACATTATTAATATTCTTTTACTTTTTCAATGTGTTAAAGAAGAAGTAGTCTGTATGTACAACTGGTTATCACATGTTGAAGAAGTTTTTGATATATATATATATATATATATATATATATATATATATATATATATATATATATATATATATATATATATATATATATATATATATATATATATATATATATATATCTACTTCACTTTACCTAAAACTCATTTGACTGGCACCCATTTGACTGACACCCAATTGACCTAAATTCATTTGACTGACAACTCATTTGACTGACTCCCATTTCACTGACAGCTTACAATCAATTTCAACATACTGAGTCTTAAACCCAGGGGCGGCTCGTCCTATCGGACTGCCGGACTGCAGCCCTCCCACCTACAAATGCAGAAAAAATATCTGCAAAACTAAAAATTTATTTGACTCAGACTGCCTTTATCGGCAGTCCGGATATGGACTAACAGGTACCCAGCAATCATTGCTGTGAGATACCAGAAATCTGTGCAGTGACAACCACACAGAATAGAGGGGCTCCGGACTGCTTCAGCTGCAGTCAGAGCCAATGAGAAGGACTGAGCTGCTCTCGCGGGGCGGGACTGTCAGTGTGCGACTGCGCGGGCTTCAGGACAACGTTGCTGGATTACCGGCTTCGAGACAATGGTCGCTGGGCTTGCTGGATTATCGGCATCGACTGCACGGGCTTGGGGACAAAGGCAGCAGGTAGGGGTTTGGATTGGTCGCTGGAGGGTGTGTGTGTGTATGTGTGTGTGTGTGTGTGTGTGTGTGTGTGTGTGTGTGTGTGTGTGTGTGTGTGTGTGTGTGTGTGTGTGTGTGTGTGCATATATAAACAGTTATATAGTTAACAGTCTTGTTAGTCAGTGATTTAGTGTAAAATGATGTGGGAACACAGTTCCTGCAGAAGGAGATGCAAAATGGAAAGCTGTTCTGCAAAATTGTTTTTAACCGCTAACAAGTTTCAGAATTAACTGCTATTAAATGAACTAGCATTCCACTTAATATTTTCATTTTTCATACTACTGAAAGTCGGGGTATCAGGTCTCACACCAACAAAAAGAAATCTGAAAGTATTCTATTAAAAATTCCCATTTAGAACTCTCACTCTGCATTGACAGATTAGTACTGATTCTTGATGCCCTGCAACGGCTTCTAATTTCAAAGTGTAAGCAAACCCCCACCCCTGAGAGATGCATAGATATGCCCAGCCTCCAGATGCCCAAGGGTCTGTGCTGAGCCTATCAATACCAGAGTAAGTTCAGGGGGCAAGAATTTTGCTTGTAGACTCAGCACATATGAGGTATGGGGGACAGTAACAATTATGGGAAGGAGGGATCAAAGAAAAACTTCTTAATTTCAAAGTGTACATCCAGCAGTAAAGTGTTTTTTCCCCTTACATGAACGGTTAACATGTTGGAATGTCAGTCAAGAGTAACGTTGTTAAGCATTTATGGCAAATGTAAAGGAGTTACTACAAATCTATGTTGTTCCACATGGCTTTTGGAATCAAACATGCATATCACAATCTGAAGTTTGGGCTTTTATGATCTGAAAGTTATTTATTGTGACTACTCAAGTAGGGAAAGATGAAATTGATACCCTGTCATTCTTTATGGAGAATCAATCAGGACAGAGCTATTTAAGGGATTATTCAGTACACTCTAGTACAGTAAGTGGTAGACATGGAGATTTCTACGGTGTAAAACATGGAAACAAATGCCCTAACTTAGGGGCACACTGGGGGGCAAGGTTTTCCTTAGTAAGACATTAACGGATTTCAAATCTGTGTGTGTGTAAAATGCCCCAGTTACTATATACTGGTGGCTAGAGAACAAATGGTGCTGAGTAGAGATACTCAGGCTTGAACCCTATACCTTGTATGCAGGTGTTAAGGACCTGAATTCCCTACCCACCACCATTTGTAAAAACTTTGCAGATTTTTGCCTCATATTTTATCTGATCTGACTGTTCCTCATAATATCTGTGGTTTCTAAGTACTGCACTGCTTGCTCTTTGATGGTGCAGTGGTAGTATTGTTGCTTTATGGCTGCAGGTTCTTGGGTTTGATTCTTGGTTGGGGTGCCTTCTGTGTGAGGTCTGCATCTTCTCCCTGTGTTTGTGTGGGTTTGCTTTTGTGTCCTCCCATGTTATAAAGACATGTCTGCATTATTTCTTCTTTGGCCTCTGCTGAAAATTGTTTTTTTTTTTTTGTTCAATTCAGATTGTCCTGATTAACAAATGTTAAATAAAATTGATGGGCATTTGAATTTCAGACTTCATATTCTTCAGAAAATACATAGTAACACAACCTTTTATTCTAGCAATTTTCTAAGTTTATAAGATGAATATTTGAAATTTGTCTTTATTTTTGGGACTGTATCACCCACTTATTGGTTTTGTCCAGGTTTTTTGTGCTAAGGTTGACAACTATGGCAAGAACTGAATTCACTGAGTATGTCTGAGGGCTGTATTCCCCCATTACTGGGTTTGTCCAGGTGTTTTGTGTTAAGAGGTTGACAGCTATGGTGAGAACTGAATTCATTAAATGATAGCCATTTAAGTTTCAGTCTTCCTCTCTTTTCACAAAGCAGCTGATATGGCATAGTGGTATGTTGCTTTGACTGTTTTGCACAGGGACCTTGGCAGTAAAATGTATGGTGGTAACGCAGCATTTTTATTTCACAAAGCAGGTGATTTGGCATAGTGGTATGTTGCTCTGACTCTTTTGTACAGGGACCTTGGCAGTAAAATGTATGGTGGTAACACAGCATTTTCTACAACTTTCCAAGATTATACAAGCAATGTTTAATGTGTCCCTGGTTTTTGGCCTTTTGAGCCCCACCCCACCCCCCCAATAAATTTGGCTTTTTCCAGATTTCTTGTGCTGCGAAGTTGAGATGCAGTTGAGTATTGAATAGATTTTACAAGGAGCTGAGAGCTGCAGGGGAAGAGAAGTTTAGTGCTGCTTATGGAAAGTCAGCTTGCAATGTTAATAGCACAACAGGTTGTGTATTTGCTTCTGATGCAGAAGGTTGTTGGTTCTACTCCCAGAAGGGGTCAATGCTGCTCTACTGAAAAAGTTAAGATGATAACTACGAGCCTGTTATCTGTTTGCCATCCATTTCCTATTGCAATATTACTAGCTTATCATTTTTAATGTAATATATAGGCAATTTATTCCTCAGGGGCATCAGACACTTTATTTTTCAATGAAACCATGAAATATAAAGGTTTTTGCTAGCAGCAACCTCGTCATTAGTTACAGATTTATTTAATGTGGATTTATTTAGATGACTTTTTTACTTCAGAGATTGTGCATATTTACTGATAATGGTGGACTGTAGAATTGTGCATATTTACTGATAATGGTGGACTGTAGAAGTTTGAGTAGACTTTTATGATGGAAATGTTCTGAATTGGGCAGTTTTGTCATTATTGGTGCATGCATTTTGTTTCATTGTTTACTGGAAAAATGTTCAAAACAATAGGAAGTTGTATCAAAGAGCACATGCATGTTTCATATGCAAGGGGGCTATGATTTGAAAACAGCCCAGAATTAATCTTTATCTGCCACTGGTAAAAATGTATTTTCTTTGAATGTGGGTTTCAATGCTGTTTCAATGAATGTGAGTTTCAAGGGCAGAGAAGTTTTAATGCTATGTTTGTTTAGCAGATGTCTTAGTGTTTGTGCTGTAAAATGCAAAATAAAACTTTCAAATGAAGTCCAAATCATCATAGAAGTAAATCGGTATGCACATTAGTGCTTATGGTAAATGGAGTGAAATAGCCAAGTAATGGTTTATTGGAATGACTCCAGGAGGAGGCTCCATGCGACCATGATTTTGTGAGGGGGAAGGGCGGCAAACGTAGACAGCCCCAGCTGAACTATACCTCCCAACTGTCCAGATTTTCAAAGAATGAATAAATATTTGCTTCTTATTTTTGGTTTGTTCCTCATAAAATTTGTAGCAAATCATTTAGGAATTAAGTCACTAAATAATGACACACTGAGTTTCAGACTTCATAACCAATGCATGCTAAAGTAAGACTTGTTGTTCTATCAACTGTCTCAGTTTATACAAGAGCAATTTTTAGTACTGTTTATATGTTCCCCAATATATTTGGCCTTGTCCAGATTTATTCCATTAACAGGTTGAGAGGTACATGCAAATAAATTGCTTTATAGAATTAGGCATAGCCAAACCTCTCAACTGTCCCTGATTTTGGCTCAAAATGTTGCTCTTCCCCTAATAATCCCTCCGCAAAATAGCAATTTTGGAAGAAAACATGGAGGGTTTACAATTAAGAAATAACTGTAATCATAGTTATAGATTACTTTTATTTCAGAAATTCATGTAGATTCTTTTATTTTGTCAGCTGCTCAAGTTAGCAGTACTAATATAAAAGTGTCCCTTCTTTGACAGGTTCCCAGCTGTATTGTGTGGCTATTTTATATTTTTACATCACATTTTTGGTCCATTTTTCATAAAATTGTGTTTTTTTGGCAAATTAGTGACAAATCATTAAAGACTGAAGTTAGAAAATAATGACAGACATTTGAGTTTCAGATTTCATACCATTCAGAAAATTCATACTAATGCAAAACCTATTCTATTATCTTTCTAAGTTTATAACAGCAATATTTTTAAAATGTGTCCTTGTTTTTGGGCTTTTGTCCCACTTCTTTGTATGGCTTTGTCCAGATTTCTTGCTCTGAGGTTGAGAGGTATGACAAATGTGTCAGGGTCATCAGTCAGCCAGAGACATTTCAAATTGTGATATACTTGTTGCACCCCACTCCCCCATGTAGTGACTCTGGATGTGTCGAAGCAAGGCAAGGAGTAGTTATGCAGTGTAAATGTGCAGGGTATCCCCCCATCCAGGGTAGACACAAGTACTAGAGTGGCTTTTCATCTGTCCCTGATTTTTGCAGAATGGTCTGGTTTCTGTCATATTTTTTGTACTGTTGATTTATGCGTATTACTCAAAGTGCCTGTTGCTCTGTGTTTAAGTAGCAATACTTTAATGACCATCAGGTAAGCTTGGCTGAGATTGTAAGATGCAAGTAAGCTTTAATAAGCATACTGTTAAAGAATTGTCAACATTGAAAGCCTTTCTGTTGTTGCCATGTAGAGAATACTTAACTAGATAATGTATAAGCCTTGGGTATTGAAATGCATATGACAGTATTTGTAATAAAGGACAGGATTACATTATTTTAAGAAGCTCATTACACTTGGAGACTTCCAGTCATCTCTGCAGGCTTTACCTGTAAACTAACAGAATGCCAATTGTGTGGTCCATAACCTGTACAGCAATCCTTTTAAGCAATGTATCTTGAGCTTATTTCTTGTTTGCTTTTCATTTTTTACTTTGATCATGTTTTCCCCATGAAACAAGTAGATAGTTGTCAGGCAGCAGGTCATAAAGCTGAATATACATTATAATTAGAACTGCAGTGCAAGAAGTGGTTTGAGTTGAGTGCTGCTTGTTTTTCTTATACTTGATTTTGACTGGCATTCCATTAATGTATTTAAAAAAGTAATTTATTTTTTCATGCCTCACAACCTTTTTTGTTTCCATCTAGATATTAAGCTGTCATGCAGCCAATGCATTGAAATATTTTTATTCTTCTACACTTCATTTTGTCTTGATTGGGCTCTCATAATGATGGTTTGGCACCCACGGCAGTGTATTTAGTTAGTTATTTGTGGTTTTGAGCATAGCTCCTCCTCCTTTTTGGTTGGCCGCACCCCTTCCCATTGACCCCACCCATTCAGCTGTCTTCTGCAGCCCCCCTTTGATTTGAAGTCACCAGCTGCCACTGCTTAAACCATAGACAAGCACAGTTAGAACATCAACAACTAACCCTTTCCAGAACTTAAAAACTACTTACTAACTCTCTTAACAGAAACGGGACAATGTACAACCAAACTAGTTGGGGGACTACGCTCCTTACACCCCCCCCAATGTGGGAGGGGCTGTGCCCCCCACACACCCCTAATTATATATACTAACTCCAGGATCGCACTACAGTGGGGAAAAGCCCATATATCTTTAACTTGCCTTACAGTACTCTATACGCAGCCACTACTGCTGGGAACACACAAAACATTTGCCAAATTACTTTAGATACTTCCCATAAAAATGTAAATAGAAAAACCCACATTTAGAAACACTACGGCACTACTTTCTGCATGACTATCCAAATTCTAACAGACAGCACTATATGTTGCAATAATTCATTTTATCACAAGCAAGTCACAGGTGAAGAAAAACCCAGAACAAGTTTATAATGTCGGTGAAATGGGTGTCAGTCAAATGAGTTTTAGGTCAAATGAAATTTAGGTCAAATGGGTGTCAGTCAAATGGGTTTTAGGTCAAGTGAAGTAGATCTATATATATATATATATATATATATATATATATATATATATATATATGTGTGTGTGTGTGTGTGTGTGTGTGTGTGTGTGTGTGTGTGTACAGTATATATGAAGATACTGGGAAAAAAAATAAATTTATTGCAAGAGAAAAGCAATAAAATATTTCAGAATATAAAAGTAGAAATTAAAAGTTTGTGCCTCCTTTCCAGACTGACTGGCTTTAAATGCTATGGGTGCCGCCACTGCTCACAATTCTTTTGCTGGATCTTAATTAAGCAACAATTCTCACTCTCTATTTTGGTAGCAATATGAAAAGGTAACAGTTCATAGTTTGCTGTCTTTTTTTCTTTTCTTTTCTTTTCTTTGCAACAGTAGAAACAGGTAGCAGTTCACAGAAACAAAGCAATGTGCAGCTTCCTTCCACAGTGGCAACAGGTAAGTTCACAGAAACAAAATAAAGCTACTATCGCTCTTTCTGCTTCCACAGGTCCTTCAGCAGATTTTTTTCTTCCTTTGGAATAAGCAAGTAACAGACAATAAATGGGTAAGAGTTCAACCATTTTCTGTCAAACTTGTCCTCATCAGATATCAGAAAGTAAATGAAGGAGATAAATAAGCAGGAGTTTCTCTTGAGATAGCATCCATTTAGTGAAAGTGAAACTCTAGGGAAAGCAATAGCTATTGAATAAAAGCCCCTAGAATAACAGGGGTGACTACTCTTGTGCTTGGTGTGGTTCCTGAGTGAAACACAGCATGCACATAGTGTGTTAACACTTGCTGGGTATTCCCTGCACAAGGACTTATTGGATTAAAACAAAATTTCTTACCGCTGGTTCTGGCAGGAAGCATCAGAAACTAAGGGGAATAAAACAAAAAAGTGTCTTGCTGCTGATGCAGGTAGAGACACAAAGACGTCATGTACCAAACATGCAGATCAGTAATCCAGGTAGGATGTCCTGAGTCCAACAAAGGTCACCAAAAAGCTAACAAGTTTTGCTTTTCCTCACCATTCCTATACAACAATGTGACGGTCAATCCTCTCACTCGCTCAAGGTACATCTCTACTCACATTTAGAGTCCTGACTTTTTACTGGAAGTGACAAGAGGTCTGTGCTACTTGATATTCAAAATTTGTGCTGATTAGCTGTCCAGATTTTTGGCTGAATTTGTCTACTTTTCAAGGACCTGTGTACTTATTTTCAATGTCTACAGTTTGAGAGGTATGAGCATAGGTAATGGGAGGAAGCCAAAATATGCACAGAAGACATCCAAACATACAAATTGCAGATTTTGACCAACTTCCATCTGAAAAAAAATAGTTGTTTATTTGTTCAAAGTTCACTGGAATAGAATGATCTTCTCTTCTCTATGAGGGCCCACTTAACAAAGACAAGGATAAGCAGTTGCAGTATTTGTGTGTGTGTGTGTGTGTGTGTGTGTGTGTGTGTGTGTGTGTGTGTGTGTGTGTGTGTGTGTGTGCGTGTATGTGCGCGCACGCGTGTGTGTATGTGTGTGTGTGCGTGCGCGTGTGTGCATGTGTACATGTGCCTGATATTGCTCAAAGACGTATGATCCCACAACTCCAAAATTTTCCAGGCAGCACCTGTTTTGTTGTGCTGGTTTGTGGTCATTTCTAAATATTTCACTCTTTTTAAAAAAAGACTATATTATGTATTATTCCCAGCATATGGTGTGCAACTAAACCATAATTATTAGGACAGCATTACTGAGTCAGACACAAATATTTACCCAGTATTTGGAAATCACATGAATAATTCTACACTTATACTTTCTCATTATGAAAATCAGGGAAGGCAACATTCTAGAAGTTACTTTGCTTGTTTAACAAATTAGCCATGACAGATGCTTGAAATGTACATGTCCTAACATCCGGGTGCCTCTCCATTTAGCAGACCATATGCAGCTTTTGAGCTAATCTCTCTATGGCACTCATGTTGTTTACAAAAACTGAAAACTAATCAGTTCCTGATAAGTAACAGGCTGTTCAGTTATATGAGTTAATTTGCTTTACATCTAATCCAGCCACAAGCACTGTTTACACAATGAAAGAAAATCAGAGTTATGGTTCTGGTGCAAATATGCCATTTCCTATGCATACAAACAAGCTTCTTGAGAAGCAGCAGAGGGTGAGACTTTGAATATATTAAATCTGCTTTGACTACATGGGTCAGCTGTTCATATTAAGCTTTATCAATGTTTCTTAGTATCAATACCTGAAGTGCAAATTTGTTATTGAATAATTTATCATCATAAGTATCTATATCATTATTAATTAGCTACAAGATTCAGAAATATCAACATATGCAGATTAAATTCCAACAGAAAAAAATATATGAACAAGAAAGATATAGGCATATAGCTTGCTTTAACTGGCCTTTGCTGACCATATCATAGAATATGTTTGTTTTCACAGCCAAGATATGGACAGCTATCATCAATAACTAGCATGGACTAACTTCATACAGGGATGATAGAAAATGCCATCACTGAGAATATATAGAATAAAAAGGAGATTAGGCCTATATAAGAAATACATTAACATCTGTTGGTAGACTTCCTATATCCAATAATGCTGGGCTTATTCTCAACATAGCCCATCCTACAATGTACAATACTTAGCAAGTATACCAAGATTGCATCTAGGAACTGATCATTTTACCTCATGATCCTCACGTGGAAAATGCCTGAAATTATAAAAAGCAAATTATGAAACCTTAATGCAGCTCCCATGCTAGTGCTAAACATAGAGAAATGTATTGCAATAGGAAAATGAACAGATTTTCTGAAAACAAAAAAACAAAACAAATAACCAGTAAATGCTTTTATCCTAGTGCTAGAGACTTTGTCATACTGTCTGAACAAATCTCTGGCATTGGGATGAAAGCACTCACTGCTTTTTTGTTTTAATAAATCTGTTGTTTTCCTCACTGCACTGTTTTTTTTTTGAAAATAAATTAAAAAATAAATAAAAATGCATATTAAGGAAGAAAATTTACTTTAATTTTCTCAAACATCTGTGCTGGTGCTCAGAATAACAAAATAAACTGACTCCTCAGCTCTCTGGTGATGTAGAGGGATAAAGCCCTAAACACTTTCCAGCTGACATAATTATGATTAGTGCCTTGGGTCACTGAAAGAATAGCAGGGAGGAAAGTTGTGTGCCCACCCCAGGGGAGGTTGCATGGCTGGTGCCCACCCCAGGGGAAGTTGCATGGCTGGTGCCCACCCCAGGGGAGGTTGCATGGCTGTTTCCATCAGCAATGTCTAGTGCAAGCTGGAGAAGCTGATGTTAGCAGCATATCCCAAAAAGGGAAATAGGGTGGGGTCATGGCTGAGCTTTTGCGAAGGTGTGGAGAAAAGCCATACATCTCATTTGCACACATGCCCCTCAGGTACAACCACACAGTCCTTAGTTGGAGGAATGTGTAGGCCAAATAAACTGAAAAAAAAAACATGGCAGAAGGTGGTGGCAAGACTTCTCTGGGCATTCGTAGGGTCCTCGACCTTCCTAAACTTAATTGAGTAGACTTGGGGGATTAAGGAAAAGCTAACATGCCTGGTAATTTTATTTATTTATGTTTTATTTATCTTTTATTGGATTGGTTAGTACCACTAGGCTAGTAGTCTCTTTTTAGGGAAGATCTGAGCTGGTATTTGCTAGAGGAAATTTAGCCAGGTCATCAGAACACTTCGTCAATTCATAAGGAGAGTGCTTGTTCCAGTCCTAGCACAGTGGCATCTGGGAGTACAGTACTCAAGCAGATCCAAGATGTTGGACAGCACAGAGACAAATGACGGTGCAGTGTCTGAGGACTACAGGATTCTGAGTAGCTTTTTCAGCAAAGTTTGTTTGTTTGTTTCATCAAAAGCAAAAGTTCAAAACAACAATGGATGTTTTATTACAACCCTCCAGTTGGGAGAGTTGGGGGATGATATTTTGGGTGAATGCTTTTTGCAGAGTGAGCTAAATAGTGGAAAAGATGTTTCATGGGGTGAAATTATGGACAAAGTCCCATCAGAGGAATCAGAAGCCATTTTAAAAGAAGACTGACAGAAAAAGAAATCGCATGCCAAGACTGTTAATGAAACTGCAGGGAAAGTGATAGATAAAGAGATAAAAGAAAATGTCAGCAATCAAAGGAAATTCATGGTAAGAATTCAGAACAAAGAAGAAAAAGAAAGGGACAGGTATGACATTTGGGACAATTTACTGGTCCCATTGGTAGTGAAGGCTCGAGAAGGTAAGAGCTTGTAGTCTTATTCATAAAGAGACATTTTGTGACATTATTTTTAAGATTTTGTTCTTGAAAGTTTTTGGGGGTATGAAAAGAAAAAAAATGTAATCCATGGAACTCTTATGTGGTTAAAGCATTTCACAAAGAAACAAAAACGAAAATACATAAGCAATGTCAAACTGAAGCTGAAAATGACACTTTAAAGAGACATTTATGCAAACTCTGTAAACAAGTTATGGACATTAGCGAAGTGTATGATAACTGAGAATTATTGACTGGTGGATGAGACTGTCCCATTGTACTGAAATGGAGAAAGAAAAAAATGTTTATATCAATAGTATGATAAATATTGAAGGTAAGAGGGGTGTTGTAAAATATTGGGGACAACCTAAAACATGTTTTTTTTCTGTGGAAAAAATAATCATTTGATAAGTAACCATGGTAAGAAGAAATGTTATATTTGTGGCGGAATAAGTCATGATGCAAAAAGTGTGAATTGAAATGTTATAAATGTAACAAAACTGGGCATTTATGAATGGATTGTAATCTATAAAAAAGGTTGAAGAAGAAAAAAACAAAAGTGTACAGACAAATGGTCGCAATAAAAGATGAAGAGGAAGCGGGAAAGCATGATCAGGGTAAAAATAAAGATAAGGATAAACACAAAAATGAAATTATACAAGAAGGTTCCAAAATAACTGATGAGGAACATATACGTAAATTGGAAAATAGTGAAAGGTAAAAAATAATTCTATTGACAAAAGAATCAGAGGCAGAAAAAGAAGGCTTTAAGTGCAATTGTAAAAGGAAAAAAAAAAGGAAATGGATATTGCAAATGTGATAAATACTTCAAAATTACACAATTTCTGTTAAGCAACAACAAAGGCATAATGACTATTTTACAGTTATTTCAGTAAATGTAAATAGTATTAAAATATAAGTAGGAGATTAGGCATCCTAAATTGGAATAGTAAGTGTGATGTTGACATAATAGTAATGGAAGATGGAAGATTTCTGACACAAAAAGAGAGATTACAAAGAAACTTTGGGAAGGAGATACAATTTGGAAGCTAGGAAAAGAACTATGTTCTGGCATTGCTGTGCTTCATAGGCAGTCAGTGAAAATATTGAATGTAACACTTGTAAAGACGGGAAGGTTAACTATTGTAGATCTCAGATAGCATAATCAGGTATATAGAATTATAGCACTGCCTTCCTATGTTACAAGTAAAAAAGAGCACGTTTATTTCATATAATTCTGGATTATGTAGCAAATATAATATTAATGAGATAGTTTAATTCTGATTTGAGAATAAAAAAGAAGACGAGATGAAATTATGTTAAGAAAAATGTTGAAGTTATGAAATGTGGCAATTTAAAGATTTCAATTAAAAATATGTGGACATATAGTTGAGGTGTATATAAGACTGCACTAGATTATTATATTATATCACAAGGTTTAGATATAGCTAAGGGAGACACTTGTAACAGGCTTTTCAGATCACTTAGCTATATGGATAGGGATACAGGAAAATAAGGAGCATATTATGGAATGAAATGGAAAGAAAATAACTATGCAGTTATGGAAAGATTACATTTCCACTACAGTGTGTTATAAGGGTCTATATCATATGAGTGAATCACACAAATTGCGAACACTTATAATATCGAACATACCGGTCCTTGAACTTCCTATTGTGGGGGGCTGTGCCCCCCACACCCCCCGCTAAATATATATTCCAACTCTGAGATCGCACTACAGTGAGGAAAGAGCAATTATACAATGACCCCCCATTAATATTCCAAAACGTGCACGCTGATTGGTCAGCGTGCGTTATCATCGAACTTATACTAATGGAAAAAGGTCCGGTTGCCCGGACTTTTTCCATTAGTATAAGTCTTTTTTTTTTCTTACAGCAATGGAGAAAGCAAGATCTCCGTTGCTTTTTAGAAAGTGTCTCGCTATGTTAAAGGAGTTAAAAAAAGCAACAGAGAAAGGAAGATCTCCATTGCTTTTTTTTAAAGCTATCTCACTATGTTAAACTCCTTTAACATAGCGAGACACTTTCTAAAGCAACGGAGAAAGCAAGATCTCCATTGCTTTTTAGAAAGTGTCTCGCTATGTTAAAGGAGTTTAACATAGCGAGACATCGAGACACTTTCTAAAAAGCAACGGAGATCTTGCTTTCTCCGTTGCTTCCACCCACAGCTCTGATGTACTGCGTAAGCATATGCATGCGCAGTACATCAGAACTGCCGCAGAATACTGGACAGCTGTGGAAGGGCAGTAAGGAGGTATTACACAATGCCATTATTTAAGAAAACTAAGTATTTTTTTTCTTAAATAATGTCATTGTATAATAGCAATAACCCACTTCTGGGTGTGGGTAATGCCGGATTTACCCACGGTTATCTTTATTTGGCCACTTGAGCTTCGCCCTCGTGACAAACCACGCAAACCGTGGGTAAATCCAGCATTACCCACACCCAGGTGTGGGTTATTGCTTAAATATCCCATTCTTCACTGTACCGCGATCTCAGAAAATTATTTGCATTAGTTATTAATGTATTAGTTAGAAATGTAAATTTGCATATGAAAGGTGCTACTTACATTATTAATGAAGGGATAACAATTCCAGTTCTGTTTATTTATGCAGATTACTAGGGCAATGGCTCAGGGGCCATTACAAGCCTAGCCAAGAGTATATCCCCAAAAAAGAAACCTTAATCAGCACCTGTCACCCATGTCAGTGAGGGACACAGGTGGAGCCCCTGGGACAAATTTGTGGTTACCCATCCACTCATCAAAGTTGCACTTGAAGAGAGTCAGCGACGTACTTTGTTTGACATGTATGGGGAGTCTATTCCAAAAATGAGGCAGCCTCTAGGAGACAAACCTGTCTCTTTAGCAGGTTTTGTTAATGTCACATATTAGATTTAAGCCACTCGATTGGGTACTATGCGAGGAGTTAGATTTACAGATATGGAGATCTAGTAGAGCAGGGTCTGAGATTGCCTTGTATGTGAGACACAGATCACTTATATGCAATCTGTATGATACAGAGTAGAGTGATAGTGAT
Organism: Protopterus annectens; assembly: GCF_019279795.1. NCBI lineage: Eukaryota > Metazoa > Chordata > Ceratodontiformes > Protopteridae > Protopterus > Protopterus annectens. Next base: position 312,777,264 of record NC_056745.1, on the reverse strand, counting down.
TTGAGCCTGTCCACATAGGACAGGTGTTGGAGGCCATGGATTCTCTTTGTGAGGTATTTTTGTGGCTTTTCCAGTTGGTGCAGGTGTTTGGAGAGGTACAGACCAAACAGGACGTTGTACTCAATTATTGGCCTAATGAGGGAGGAGTACAAAGAGGTAATAACCTCTTTTTTCTGGATGCAAACCCTTTACTTATGAGATGAGCTAAGTAAAAGGCTTTTCTGATCACTGCCGCTACATGACGGTCAAATATGAGATTGCTGTCAACTTGTGTACCTAGGTCTCTCACCACAGGCTGTGTGCTTAGGGAGTTGCCGTTAATGTGGTAATCAGTAGGGCCCATGTTTTTGCTGAATGGTATGATAATAAATTTTTTGCATTTAACTTAAAGTCATGACTTTGGCACCAGTCATTTGTTGCTGTGAGACCCGCTTGATGTATGCAAACATCATTTGGGGAGTCAATGACAGCACCCAGCTTACAGTCATCTGCAAACTTCATCAGCCACAGGTCTTTTGTCTTTGCCTGGACCTCTGAGAATATGCCAAACAATAGGGGTCCCAGGACAGATCCCTTGGGGACACCACTAGTGACAGGTCTGCTGTCAGAGGTGGTGGCACCTATTTCGACCTTGTGGGACCTATCAATGAGCCAGTTGGCCACCCACTTGATGAGATTGGGATTCACAACTAGTTGTGTTAGCTTTTTTGGGAGATTGTGTCAAAGGCTTTGGCCAAGTCAAGGTAAGCTGTATGTACTGACTTTCCCTCATCCAGTGCCTTGGTGACAGTCTCAAAAAGTCAACCATTTTCAACAGGCAAGATATGCCCTTGACGATTCTGAACTGGGTGGGGTCAAGTGCTTGAAGATTGCCTATGTCCTTGTTTATGAGGTCCATAATATCCATGGCAGATATATTGATTACAAGAAATAGTCTGGATGAAATAAGTTATGTATTATATACATCAATGTTTAAATAAAATAGGCATACGTTAAATAAAGAAGAAAAGGGCTAGATGATATATCAAAGATAGGAGAAGTACCTTTTTTGATGAAAGAAATCTCTCTGTTAGGAATAAGATTTTGGAATAAAAATGTAAGTGATGAACAATGGAGTAGGATATTAGATGAAATAAAGGAGCTTTGTTCTTTCTGGAAAACATACAGGTTATTGTTTAATAAAAAAGGTTTATTTGATTAAGTCAGTTATACTGGGAAAGATCTCATATTTAGCTAGTGTATGTATGTTGCCAATTATCTATGAGAAAGAAATACTACAAGTATTTTTTTCTTTTATATGGGGTTTAGGGTTGAATTCAATGAAAAAAAGGAGTCTTATATATGGATAAGGAAGACAAAGACTTAGGATTATTAAACCCAATTATTTATGCTGCTTCCTTGAATGTATTTAAAGTTTTGTTTTGGATAAATGATAAAAATGAAAAGTTAGTAGCAAATTTACTGAAGTACAAATATGAGCACCATGTGTTAAAAAAAATTTCAAGAAAGGAAAACATTTCAATGAAGAAATGAGATACTATCAAGAAAAAACTATTTTATGAAAAATAAAAAAAAATATGCAATGGAAAATGAGAGGAAAGTGTGGTATACAAATATCATGATACAATATTATTATGTTACTCTTTGGGCTGAGCTACCAAATGAAAAAGCGAAACCTATAAAAGTATGAAAAGCATGGCGTGATAAGAAAGTAGAAGGTCAAGATTTTTATTGAGAGTAGTGATTAATAAATTGTCAGTAAAAGGAAATATGCCATATAAAAAAAATCAGTGAAATAATATGTGTATATTGTGGTAAATGAGAAACTACAGAACATGTTTTCTTACAATGTATAATGGTTGGAAAATTGTGGAAAAAATTATGCAAAGAAAAGTTCTTTGAAAATATAAAGGAGATAAATTAAATAAAAATGGATATGGTTATGTATGGATATTATAGCCATAAAAATAAAGAATATGTTAGTACAATATTACTTTACACTGTGTAGACCATTTGGAATGAAAGGATAAATGAAATCATGTTTAATGGTAAATGAAGACTAGAAGTAATTTTAAGAAAAAACTACGGTGATTGTGGAAAAAGGAGTGGTGGCAAATAAGGATAATGAAGACAGATGTTTAAAATAACAATGAAAAGTAAGATATTGATTGTATGTCAAAAAGGGAAAGGAATGGAAAACTGCACACTGTATAAATTGTAAATATGTAGATTTGTAAATAGTATTGTAAACAAAGAGTCTCTACTCTTTTTGATAGGTGCTATGATATCTTTCCATCCACCTGAGCCACCACAAACTCAAGTACATAGGGTCTGAGTTTAATGCCTCATCTAAATGATGACACATTTAGGAGTCCAGCTCCATCTTAGGCTGCATTGCAGTGTCAGTAATCCATCTATTTAGTGTGGGAATTGAACACACAGCCTTCTGCACCCAAGGCAAGTGTGTCACCTGTTGTGCCATTGACACTGCGATGTATTGGGGGAACAGGGTAGCAGAGTGTAGGACAATATTGAGAAAAAAAAGAACCCGATTACTCCAGATCAAGTGCAATGCTTCTGAAACAGTGGTGGCTACAGCTGTAAAAATGTAAGTACAGCAGTCTTGTGGAAGCCTTTCCTGGGAAACATCTAGCAATGGGCTATATGAAAGAAAGCAACATAGGTCTTTTGAGACCAGTATTTAGTAGAATACTCCTTTAGTTGCATATTGTGGCTGGTTTTACTTTTGCTTTTTTTTTTCAATACTGCCAAACCTTGGTGTTAAGGAAATTTTGTCCATGCTCCCAAGCCAGATTAATCTATTGAGTTACTAAACTTAAAATAGTGGGAATGTACACAGCACATCACTCACATGGTATGGTGTAGGCAGAGCAGTCTTGCTTTGTTTGTTTTGGTAAATGTTTTCTATGAAGACAGTTTTGCCATGTTTTCCAGTCTAAGCATAATAGCTTCCACCATGAGTTGGAGGTATAAGTAAAGTTGCATTAAACATTAACATTGCCAGAAGTTTTGATCAATGAATAATGTGCTTAGTTAAGCTCCCACCTACAGGGCTTAAAGTGTGAAAGAACTGTATCATCAAAACAGAAAATAAACTTATAGTTAATGCTGTTTGACAAATTTAATTGCCAGAATTTGGGACAAGAGCAAAGATTTCTAAGCAGTTGTTTTAATAATAATACTCTAAGACAGGGGTTCTGTCATGTATCCCACCAATTCACATACTGTACATGATTTATAAGGTAGTATTTTATCATGCCAACCATGCCCAGAGAGTCTGGTTTTAAAAAATATGGTTTGTCATGTCAAATGGGAAAGAGATCAAAGGAAATTACTCACATGTTGTAACTCTTAAACATGTTCTCTAGAACCAGGTTATTGACTTGATAAGTGCATTATAAAAAACACATCCAGGGCATCTACATCTATGCTAGACACTTTAGACCATATTAATTCAGACAAATTACTTTATTACATACACTGGCTGGGGAAATTAGGGCAGAATATGGACTGTGACTTTTGGTCAAGTACTTCATTTTCATGCAGAGTCCTGTCTTTAAAATTTGATCAGAGTAGTGAGGCAATTGCCTTCAGACAGAAGCTGTTTACCATTCTGTGACAGAAACACAGAACACTTATGTTTAGAGAAAATCATGTGGAATCACATTTCTAGCTAGAAAACCTTTAGTTGTGGTGTTAAATATCAGGTGATCACCACACACACACACACACACACACACACACACACACACACACACACACACACACACACACACACACACACACACACACACACACACACACACACACACACACACACACACACACACACACAAGTCTTAGATGAAAAAAGGAAAGAGTCTGAGTCACTAAAGAATCAATGGTAGATTGGTTGTTCACAGTATTAGATGAAATAGCCAGCCAGTCATAGACCTATAAGTGGTAGCTAAAAGTATTCATTGAGTCCAGTGAACATCCAAAACGAAAGAGTTATCAGAAAATATGACTCTGGAAGGATTTCTCATTAAGATGCTACATAAAGGAAAAGACAAATACATATTCAAAAGGAAGGATGAGTAGGACAGAATATATGTGGCTTTTGAGATAACTGTGCTTCATAAAATGGTTCTTATTTACAACTGCTTCTTAACTGCTGTTGGGGAAAATAAACAACAGGAAAACCTAATGTTTTATAGCATCCCTATGAACTGAGCATCCCTGTTAAGCATTTATTTTATTTATTTATTTATTTTACATTTGTTTACTGGGATAGTCCGACTGGATACATGTCCATTTTCAGCGGAGGCCAAGGGAGAAAAGCTCCACATAATCAAACTCACATAGATTACACATAAGTTAGGAAACAATAATAAAAAGGTGATTATATACACAGATGTTAGGAAACAATAATAAAAAGGTGATTCTATACACAGATGTTAGGAAACAATAATAAAAAGGTGATTATATACATAGAAGTTAGGAAACAATAATAAAAAGGTGATTATATACACAGACGTTAGGAAACAATAACAAAAAGGTGATTATATACACAGACGTTAGGAAACAATAATGAAAAGGTGATTATATACACAGATGTTAGGAAACAATAATAAAAAGGTGATTATATACACAGAAGTTAGGAAACAATAATAAAAAGGTGATTATATACACAGACATTAGGAAACAATAATAAAAAGGTGATTATATACACATAAGTTAGGAAACAATAATAAAAAGGTGATTATATACACAGACGTTAGGAAACAATAATAAAAAGGTGATTATATACACAGACATTAGGAAACAATAATAAAAAGGTGATTATATACACAGACGTTAGGAAACAATAATAAAAAGGTGATTATATACACAGATGTTAGGAAACAATAATAAAAAGGTGATTATATACACAGAAGTTAGGAAACAATAATAAAAAGGTGATTATATACACAGAAGTTAGGAAACAATAATAAAAAGGTGATTATTACACAGACATTAGGAAACAATAATACAAAGGTGATTATATACACAGACGTTAGGAAACAATAATAAAAAGGTGATTATATACACAGAAGTTAGGAAACAATAATAAAAAGGTGATTATATACACAGAAGTTAGGAAACAGTACTAAAAAGGTGATTATATACACAGAAGTTAGGAAACAATAATAAAAAGGTGATTATATACACAGACATTAAGAAACAATAATAAAAAGGTGATTATATACACAGACGTTAGGAAACAATAATAAAAAGGTGATTATATACACAGAAGTTAGGAAACAATAATAAAAAGGTGATTATATACACAGAAGTCAGGAAACAATAATAAAAAGGTGATTATATACACAGACATTAGGAAACAATAATAAAAAGGTGATTATATACACAGACGTTAAGAAACAGTAATAAAAAGGTGATTATATACACAGAAGTTAGGAAATAATAATAAAAAGGTGATTATATACACAGACGTTAGGAAACAATAATAAAAAGGTGATTATATACACAGAAGTTAGGAAACAATAATAAAAAGGTGATTATATACACAGACATTAGGAAACAATAATAAAAAGGTGATTATATACACAGACATTAGGAAACAATAATAAAAAGGTGATTATATACACAGACGTTAGGAAACAATAATAAAAAGGTGATTATATACACAGACATTAGGAAACAATAATAAAAAGGTGATTATATACACAGAAGTTAGGAAACAATAATAAAAAGGTGATTATATACACAGAAGTCAGGAAACAATAATAAAAAGGTGATTATATACACAGACATTAGGAAACAATAATAAAAAGGTGATTATATACACAGAAGTTAGAAAACAATAATAAAAAGGTGATTATATACACAGACGTTAGGAAACAATAATAAAAAGGTGATTATATACACAGACATTAGGAAACAATAATAAAAAGGTGATTATATACACAGACGTTAGGAAAGAATAATAAAAAGGTGATTATATACACAGACGTTAGGAAACAATAATAAAAAGGTGATTATATACACAGAAGTTAGGAAACAATAATAAAAAGGTGATTATATACACAGAAGTCAGGAAACAATAATAAAAAGGTGATTATATACACAGACGTTAGGAAACAATAATAAAAAGGTGATTCTATACACAGATGTTAGGAAACAATAATAAAAAGGTGATTATATACATAGAAGTTAGGAAACAATAATAAAAAGGTGATTATATACACAGACGTTAGGAAACAATAACAAAAAGGTGATTATATACACAGACGTTAGGAAACAATAATGAAAAGGTGATTATATACACAGATGTTAGGAAACAATAATAAAAAGGTGATTATATACACAGAAGTTAGGAAACAATAATAAAAAGGTGATTATATACACAGACATTAGGAAACAATAATAAAAAGGTGATTATATACACATAAGTTAGGAAACAATAATAAAAAGGTGATTATATACACAGACGTTAGGAAACAATAATAAAAAGGTGATTATGTACACAGACATTAGGAAACAATAATAAAAAGGTGATTATATACACAGATGTTAGGAAACAATAATAAAAAGGTGATTATATACACAGATGTTAGGAAACAATAATAAAAAGGTGATTATATACACAGAAGTTAGGAAACAATAATAAAAAGGTGATTATATACACAGAAGTTAGGAAACAATAATAAAAAGGTGATTATTACACAGACATTAGGAAACAATAATACAAAGGTGATTATATACACAGACGTTAGGAAACAATAATAAAAAGGTGATTATATACACAGACGTTAGGAAACAATAATAAAAAGGTGATTATATACACAGAAGTTAGGAAACAATAATAAAAAGGTGATTATATACACAGAAGTTAGGAAACAGTACTAAAAAGGTGATTATATACACAGAAGTTAGGAAACAATAATAAAAAGGTGATTATATACACAGACATTAAGAAACAATAATAAAAAGGTGATTATATACACAGACGTTAGGAAACAATAATAAAAAGGTGATTATATACACAGAAGTTAGGAAACAATAAAAAGGTGATTATATACACAGAAGTCAGGAAACAATAATAAAAAGGTGATTATATACACAGACATTAGGAAACAATAATAAAAAGGTGACTATATACACAGACGTTAAGAAACAGTAATAAAAAGGTGATTATATACACAGAAGTTAGGAAATAATAATAAAAAGGTGATTATATACACAGACGTTAGGAAACAATAATAAAAAGGTGATTATATACACAGAAGTTAGGAAACAATAATAAAAAGGTGATTATATACACAGACATTAGGAAACAATAATAAAAAGGTGATTATATACACAGACATTAGGAAACAATAATAAAAAGGTGATTATATACACAGACGTTAGGAAACAATAATAAAAAGGTGATTATATACACAGACATTAGGAAACAATAATAAAAAGGTGATTATATACACAGAAGTTAGGAAACAATAATAAAAAGGTGATTATATACACAGAAGTCAGGAAACAATAATAAAAAGGTGATTATATACACAGACATTAGGAAACAATAATAAAAGGTGATTATATACACAGAAGTTAGAAAACAATAATAAAAAGGTGATTATATACACAGACGTTAGGAAACAATAATAAAAAGGTGATTATATACACAGACATTAGGAAACAATAATAAAAAGGTGATTATATACACAGACATTAGGAAAGAATAATAAAAAGGTGATTATATACACAGACGTTAGGAAACAATAATAAAAAGGTGATTATATACACAGAAGTTAGGAAACAATAATAAAAAGGTGATTATATACACAGAAGTCAGGAAACAATAATAAAAAGGTGATTATATACACAGACGTTAGGAAACAATAATAAAAAGGTGATTACATACACAGACGTTAGGAAACAATAATAAAAAGGTGATTATATACACAGAAGTCAGGAAACAATAATAAAAAGGTGATTATATACACAGACGTTAGGAAACAATAATAAAAAGGTGAGTATATACACAGACATTAGGAAACAATAATAAAAAGGTGATTACATACACAGACGTTAGGAAACAATAATAAAAAGGTGATTATATACACAGACATTAGGAAACAATAATAAAAAGGTGATTATATACACAGAAGTTAGGAAACAACAATAAAAAGGTGATTATATACACAGACGTTAGGAAACAATAATAAAAAGGTGATTATATACACAGACGTTAGGAAACAATAATAAAAAGGTGATTATATACACAGACGTTAGGAAACAATAATAAAAAGGTGATTATATACACAGACGTTAGGAAACAATAATAAAAAGGTGATTATATACACAGACATTAGGAAACAATAATAAAAAGGTGATTATATACACAGAAGTTAGGAAACAATAATAAAAAGGTGATTATATACACAGAAGTCAGGAAACAATAACAAAAAAGTGATTATATACACAGACATTAGGAAACAATAATAAAAAGGTGATTATATACACAAACGTTAGGAAACAATAATAAAAAGGTGATTATATACACAGACATTAGGAAACAATAATAAAAAGGTGATTATATACACAGACATTAGGAAACAATAATAAAAAGGTGATTATATACACAGACGTTAGGAAACAATAATAAAAAGGTGATTATATACACAGACATTAGGAAACAATAATAAAAAGGTGATTATATACACAGACGTTAGGAAACAATAATAAAAAGGTGATTATATACACAGAAGTTAGGAAACAATAATAAAAAGGTGATTATATACACAGAAGTTAGGAAACAACAATAAAAAGGTGATTATATACACAGACGTTAGGAAACAATAATAAAAAGGTGATTATATACACAGACGTTAGGAAACAATAATAAAAAGGTGATTATATACACAGACGTTAGGAAACAATAATAAAAAGGTGATTATATACACAGACGTTAGGAAACAATAATAAAAAGGTGATTATATACACAGACGTTAGGAAACAATAATAAAAAGGTGATTATATACACAGAAGTCAGGAAACAATAATAAAAAAGTGATTATTTACACAGACATTAGGAAACAATAATAAAAAGGTGATTATATACACAGACGTTAGGAAACAATAATAAAAAGGTGATTATATACACAGACGTTAGGAAACAATAATAAAAAGGTGATTATATACACAGAAGTTAGGAAACAATAATAAAAAGGTGATTATATACACAGAAGTCAGGAAACAATAATAAAAAGGTGATTATATACACAGACATTAGGAAACAATAATAAAAAGGTGATTATATACACAGACGTTAGGAAACAATAATAAAAATGTGATTATATACACAGAAGTTAGGAAACAATAATAAAAAGGTGATTATATACACAGACGTTAGGAAACAATAATAAAAAGGTGATTGAATACACAGAAGTTAGGAAACAGTAATAAAAAGGTGATTATATACACAGACGTTAGGAAACAATAATAAAAAGGTGATTGAATACACAGAAGTTAGGAAACAGTAATACAAAGGTGATTATATACACAGACATTAGGAAACAGTAACAAAAAGGTGATTATATACACAGAAGTTAGGAAACAATAATAAAAAGGTGATTATATACACAGAAGTTAGGAAACAATAATAAAAAGGTGATTATATACACAGACATTAGGAAACAATAATAAAAAGGTGATTATATACACAGACGTTAGGAAACAATAATAAAAAGGTGATTATATACACAGACATTAGGAAACAATAATAAAAAGGTGATTATATACACAGAAGTTAGGAAACAATAATAAAAAGGTGATTATATACACAGACGTTAGGAAACAATAATAAAAAGGTGATTATATACACAGAAGTTAGGAAACAATAATAAAAAGGTGATTATATACATAGAAGTCAGGAAACAATAATAAAAAGGTGATTATATACACAGATATTAGGAAACAATAATAAAAAGATGATTATATACACAGACATTAGGAAACAATAATAAAAAGGTGATTATATACACAGACGTTAAGAAACAATAATAAAAAGGTGATTATATACACAGACGTTAGGAAACAATAATAAAAAGGTGATTATATACACAGACGTTAGGAAACAATAATAAAAAGGTGATTATATACACAGAAGTCAGGAAACAATAATAAAAAGGTGATTATATACACAGACATTAGGAAACAATAATAAAAAGGTGATTATATACACAGACGTTAGGAAACAATAATAAAAAGATGATTATATACACAGAAGTTAGGAAAAAATAATATAAAGGTGATTATATACACAAACATTAGGAAACAATAATAAAAAGGTGATTATATACACAGAAGTTAGGAAACAGTAATAAAAAGGTGATTATATACACAGAAGTTAGGAAACAATAATAAAAAGGTGATTAAATACACAGACGTTAGGAAACAATAATAAAA